>NC_050448.1:128484955-128719955 GCF_903995425.1 Onychomys torridus
ACAAAAATTAATGACATACAAAGCCTCAGTAAATTAAAAAAATGACAAACTCTATTATAAACAAGAGTTATTAAAGTTCAGAAAACAAAAGTCAGTACCATTGAAGTGTTTAAAACTTCTCCCTCATAACAGAGAGGTTATAAGTGCTGACAAATCCAAATATTTATTAAAAACAGCAAAAATATAACTTATTAAAAACCACTGAATACTACTGGAGAACTTCATATAGAAATTGATACAAGCTGGGTGGTGGTGGCACAAGCCTTTAATCCTAGCATTCAGGAGGCAGAGGCAGAGGCAGGTGGATTTCTGTGAGTTTCTTGGCTAGCCTGGGCTAGAGAGTAAGTTCCAGGACGGGCTCCAAAGCTACACAGAGATACCCTGTCTTGAAAAACCAAAAAAAAAAAAATTGAAACAAGTATTTATATTAATATATTATTGATTGTTATTACAAAGCAGAACAAAACTAAATGTAATTGACATGAAATAGATGTGCTAGAACCTGGTCACTCAAGTTGACCACAGATGCTAGTTGGTTGTCATAGGCACTGTAACTCAATCTCTATGCATTTTAACAGTAATTCCAGGGACCCTCTTACATAACTCCTAGACTTCAGTAAGGACCCATAGCCTCACATGACTCCTAGACTTCAGTAAGGACCCATAGCCTCACATGACCTCTACACTTCAGTGAGGACCCACATGGTCTTACATTACTCTTACACTTCAGTGAGGACCCACAAGTTTACATGGCTCTTACACTTCATGAGGACCCACATGGTCTTGCATGGCTCCTACGTGTCATGAGGACCCACAGCCTTATATAGCTCCTACACTTCAGACAAATAGTCATTAACACTCATGACTAGAAATAAAAACTAAAGTCATAGAGCATTATGTTCTTGGTTTCAGAGAAGCAGAAATCTAAAAGTATTGGTGGGAGTAGGTGTGTGAAATATTGATAATGGAAATACAGACTATTGCAATGCATATGGCAGATAATTGGCAGTATTTATCAGGATGACAAATTTATCCTCTTGTATCTTCAACACCTCACTTTCCAGAAACATATTGAATAGATAATATATTGACCTATGCTAAGTGATACATGTGCTATGCTTTCAGGCTTATATAAAGAAGTAATTAGAAACATCCCAAATTTCACAAATAAGGAACCAGATGGATGAAGTATGGCATATGTATCTGAGAGAAACTTACATGATTTTTTATAAAGTAATGAGTTTATGTATAGAGATGAAAAGCCAAGATTCAAGATCTGGAAATGAGAGGCCCAGTCACTTATAAAACATGCCATCACTCTTGTAAAGCTGGAAGGATAGTAAACTTTCTTTTATATATATCTTAGTTTTATCTTTATGTATATGTGTGTATACACACATATATTCATAATCATGTATGAGTATGTGTCTGCTCCTGTGAGTGCAGTGCCCACAGAGGTCAGGGCTGATCCCCTGGAGCTGGAGTTACAGGCAGCTGAGGTGGGTGCCGGGAATCAAACTGCCCTGCATGAGCAGCACATTCTCTCAAACACTGGACTACCTCTCCAGTTCTACATAAAATATTTCTTGATCAATACAAACCTTAAAATAGATGAGATTTATGGAAGCAGGCATGTGAACTGGGTAGATGGAGGTCTTTGTTAGGAAGGACTCTTAAGTCTATGATCTTTGATAATTTCTGATATGCACATGTAACCTAGTTGTGATATTAATGAAACAATAGAGGATTGCTTCATAAGTTCTGCTAATGAGAAGTAGATATTTTATACCAGCTTATTTACCAAAAGCAATTAGAAAGGCTAAAAAAATATTTTTAAAGTCTCTTGGAGGTATTAGAAGGCTAACAAAATAATGAAACTCAACAAGGTGAGCTTGGGATCAAGGTCACAGAGGGATCCTGGCTTTGAGGATTATTTTTCTCTGAAGGATTTTACAGTTTGGAGTAGCCATCTAGATGCTTTAGCACAAAACCACAATAGAAACAGACCTCAGGAGACCTCAGATACTATCCCCTTCTGATACACAATCTGAAATAACTATTGTTACTTTATGAGTGAGAAAGACAAGGCTGAGAACTTAGGTTTAGAAACTAGAAAATTAAGTAGAAGTAAGGTGGAGACCATAGAATTAAAACATGACAAGCCGCTGGTTTAGAAAGTGGGTAGTTTGCTACAGCAACAGACTACCAGGGAAGTATGGTTAGAGTACCAGACAATACCCCGGGGGAAGCCGGGAGAGGAGGGCAGGGTTGAAGACACAGAGGGAAAGTGAGAGACCAGAAGCCATTGGAAATGTTGAACTCAAGCTCAAGTGGATTTCCGGATGAGAAGAGGGCGGGAGCCAAGCTCATGGCTGCCTTCCCAAAGAACAAGAACATCATCTGCACAAGATTCCTAAAAGCCCAAAGCAGAAGAGCAGTGACAGGATGCTCTTACATAAGCATGGCTGAATAAGGCATCAAAAGTGAACCGATCATTTAAAAATATTGGGAATTGCTGTGTGGTGGTGGCACATGCCTTTAATCCCAGTACTCGGGAAGCAAAGACAGGCCGATCTCTGAGTTCGAGGCCAGCCTAGTCTACAGAGCAAGTTCTAGGACAGCCAGGGCCACACAGAGAAACCCTGTCCCAAAGAGTGAAAGTGAAAAGGTAATTGTCACTGGCCAGAGACACGCTAAGATATGAAAAGATGTCATAGGCTGGTGGGAATGAAAGCTGGTAATGTGGACAAGGAAGAATGAAAAACTCAGGGAAAATGCTCGAGTAATTGAAGGAAAACTAGCTATAAAAAGCCACAGTGTTTCGGGACTTTCAAATCCCAGCAGTCAGGTGAGTCTGGACCAGAGCAGCAGAGTTAAAGTATTCAACAACCAAAGGAGGCTGAGGTGCCATCTGGCATTAGGCTTCGGCTGGGCCGACCAAGCCCGGTTTAACTGGTATTTTCACAGCGTGAAAAGCAAGAATGATGAGTGCGCTTCAGTGTCCTCCAGGGAAACACGTTCAGCACATCAGCTAATCCAGAAGGAACAACAACAAAAGAACTCAAAAGTTGCTCTGGAAAGAGCCCACATTTAACTTTCGTTACTATAACAAACTGTCGAAGGCTGAGTAATTTATAAAAAATTAAGCTTTTTTGATTTATGGTTCTGAAGTCTGGGAAACCAGGGAGATGGGGTCCTGGTAGCTCAGTAAGTGGTGAGGGTTCTTCTGCTTCCTGGTAGTGCAGTCAGACAGGGTAAATGGTCTGTGCTTCATCATCCTCCTCCCCTTTTTTGGGGGTTGGGGGTTTGAGACAGGGTTTCTCTGTGTAGTCTTGGCTCTTGCTCTGTAGCCCAGGCTGGCCTTGAACTCAGATCCACCTGGCTCTGCCTCCCCAGTGCTGGGATTAAAGGCGTGTGCTACCACCGCCAGGCTCCTCTTTCAGTTGTTGAAATTCAGTTTCATTACATAGCCCTGGCTGTCCTGGAACATGCCATGCAGACAAAGCTGGCCTCAGACTCTGCCTGCCTCTGCCTCCTGAGTGCTGGAACGAAAGTCATCCTTCACCCGTGGGTCTCCGTTCTTCTAAAGCCACATTGGCATCAATGGGACCTCTTAGGCCCTCAGTACATCACAGTTTTCTCTCAAACATTCTACCTCCAAACAACATCGGACACAAATTTAGGGGTAAAGTTCCTAACCTGTAAATGGGGAGTATATTCAAAGAATACCAGCAAGAACCAACATTTTCCTTATTTACCAATGGGATTATTTATTCGGGCTGCATGTAAAGCAAGGTTCTCCATGACTGTGCTCAAAGGGAAGCAGAGGTCTTAACAAAGAAATGACAAAGCTAAGTTATAAAGGTGGTTACGCTCTAGAGGCCAGTAAGGGAATGGTTCCGGAAAAAGTCACCCCAGGAATTTCTGGGCTTGTGGGTGCAGGAGCAGTGTAGGGAGTTTAGAGGTGACAGAAGGTGGGAGGCACCAAGGATTCTGAGTTTTCCTGAGGGCAGTGGACTCTCTGGACAGCCATAATCCAGCAAATACCATCAGCTTATGTTTCCTGGAGAAGACACCTCCGGGTGCTTATGGATGCTTGTGGGCTGGGGAAGAACAGAACAGGATGCAGGGAAAATAGAACCTGACCAATACGGCCAGGAGATAGAATCTTCTTTAGAGTCTTCAAGGAGGAGCATGGCTCTGTCAACACGGTGACTCTTAGATCAGAAGCCTACGTCACGCTGATAATACCTGAAAGTATATAATAGTAAGTTGTGTTGCTTTAAGTTCCTTTGGTTGTGATAGCTGACTTAAGCACCAATAGAAACTAGTACAAACCACGGTTCTAAGCCACCAGCCTGCCCATCTCTACCGCCAGAGTCCTGCCTCAGCAGCCCCCCATCTCTACCACCAGAGTCCTGCCTCAGCCCCCCCATCTCTACCGCCAGAGTCCTGCCTCAGCAGCCCACCCATCTCTACCGCCAGAGTCCTGCCTCAGCAGCCCCCATCTCTGTTCCAAGTTCTCCCACCAAACCCCTTCCATCTTCTTCAGTAAGTGTTCCCATCACTCCATGCACAAAACTTCCACCTGAGGATGAGATGTATTTTAGAGAACCAAGCCTACCCCTGTCTCTGAGTGATATGTAACACACAGAACTCCATTAAAAAGTCAAGGTTCACAGTTTCCAGCCAATCGGCAGGCCCTGCGGGAAGGCTCCCCTTTTCCAAGACTGCAGGCAGACACTGTACTCTCCACACCTGCCCCCACAGCCATTTGCCCAAGACCCCAGCCACTTCCTGAGAATCAGAGAACAACCCCCAGCTCCCATCCGCCCCGGAACTCCCATCTGGACCAGAGGTGAGTGCCTGGGTTATAGCCAGAGAGGCAACTGTCCTTGGGTCCCACCGCTAGACACAGGCCATCCAGGGAGGACCTGACCAACTTGGCCCCAGTTTCTGGCCAATCCATGGGTCCTGGGGGAAGGCTCCCCTTTTCCAAGACTGCAGGCAGACCCTGCAGTCTCCACACCCTGCCCACACACCCATCTGCCTGAGACCCCAGCCACTTCCTGAGAATCAGAGACCAGCCCCAAGCTTCCACCCTGCCCTAGAACTCCCATCTGGACAAGAGGAGCTCCCATCTGGACAAAATAAGGAGACCCCAGGGACTTCCTGAGACTCAGAGTCCAGCCCCCCAGCTCCTATCCGGCCATCACCCTCATCTGGACCAGCGCTCCCATCTGGCCCAGAGCTTCCATCCAGCCCAGAGCTTCCATCTGGACCAGAGAGAGGCTCCCTAAATCTGTCAGCTCTCTCTGAACCAAGTACACTGATAAGACCAAGAACGAACCCAAGAGGAGATGGGCAGACATCAAGGCAGAAGTACATACAACAAAATAAAGAGCAATACAGCATCACTAGAACGTAACCCTTCTCTAACAGCTAGACCTGAACATCACGGAATAGAAGAAGAAGAAAACAACCTTATAAGTAACATCATGAAGAGGCTAGAGCCTTATATAGAAGAAATCAAAAATAAAGTGGAGGAACAGACAAACAAAAAATGGGAAGAACGCTATAAAAAAATAGAGGAAAGGACAATTAAAGCAGAAGAAAACAATAAATCCATGAAAGAAAATCATGAAAAAGCAAGGGAGACGATCCAAGACCTGAAGAGGGAAATAGAAAAAATGAAGAAGACACTAGCAGAAAGAATGTTGGAAATAGAAAATCTGAGTAAACAAACAGGAAATTCAAAGGCAAGTATAACCAACAGAATGCAAGAGATGGAAGAGAGGATCTCTGGTGTTGATGATACGTTAGGAGAAATAGATTCATCAGTCAAAGAAAACACTAAAACCAACAAAGTTATGACCCAAAATGTCCAAGAAATTTGGGACACCATGAAAAGACCAAACCTATGAATAATAGAGAGAAGAATACCAACTCAAAGGCACAGAAAATATATTTAACAAGATCATAGAAGAAATCTTTCCCACCTTAAAGAAGGAAATGCCTAAGAAGATACAAGAAGCCTATAGAACACCAAACAGACTAGATCTCCCCAAAAAGTACCCTCGCCACATAATAATTAAACAACTAAACATACAGAATAAAGAAAGAATATTGAGGGCAACAAAGGAAAAAGGCCAAGTGACTTATAAAGGCAAACCCATCAGAATAACACCCAATTTCTCAATGGAGACTTTGAAAGCCAGAAGGACCTGGACAGATAGATATAATGCAGACACTAAGAGACCATGGATGCCAGCCTAGACTAATATACTCAGCAAAACTTTCAATCATCATAGATGGAGTGAACAAGACCTTCCAAGACAAAACCAGATTTAAACAATACTTATCCACAAACCCAGCCCTACAGAAAGCACTAGAAGGAAAATTCCAACACAAGGAAGGCAGATACACCCATGAAAACACAGGCAATAGATAACACCACAGCAATAAAACCCAAAGAAGAGAAGTAAGTACACACACACTACCACCAAAAAATAAAAATAACAACAGGAACAAACAATCATTGGTCATTAATATCCCTTAATATCAATGGACTTAATTCACCTATAAAAAGACCACAGACTAACAGAATGGATACGAAAACAGGACCCATCTTTCTGCTGCATACAAGAAACACACCTCAAATTCAAAGACAGACACCTCCTAAAAATAAAGGTCTGGGAAAAGACTTTCCAATCAAATGGTCTTAAGAAGCAAGCTGGTGTAGCCATCCTAATATCCAGCAAAATAGACTTCAAACTAAAATCAATCAAAAGAGATGATGAAGGACATTACATACTCATCGCAGGAAAGATCCACCAAGATGAAGTTTCAATTCTGAACATTTATGCCCCAAACACAAGGGTACCCACATATGTAAAAGAAACATTACTAAAGCTTAAATCACATATAAAACCCCACACATTAATAGTGGGAGACTTCAACACCCCACTTTCACCTCTGGACAGATCGGCCAAACTGAAACTTAACAGAGACATAATGGACTTAACTGATGTTATGGCTCAAATGGACTTAATCGATATCTACAGAACATTCCACCCAAACAAAAAAGAATATACCTTCTTCTCAGCACCCCATGGAACCTTCTCTAAAATCGACCACATACTTGGCCACAAAGCAAATCTCAACAGATACAAAACAATTGGAATAACCTCCTGTGTTCTATCAGACCACCATGGTTTAAAGTTAGATTTCAACAACAGAAAAAAACTACAGAAATCCTACAATCTCATGGAAACTGAATAATGCTCAACTGAATCACCAATGGGTGAAGGAAGAAATAAAGAAATTAAAGACTTCCTAGAGATCAATGAAAATGAATACACCACATACCCAAACTTATGGGATACTATGAAAGCAGTGCTAAGAGGGAAATTCATAGCACTGAATGCCCACATAAAAAAGCTGGAGAAATCTCACACTAGTGACTTAATAGCACACCTGAAAGCTCTTGAACAGGAAGAAGCAAAGTCTCCCAGGAGGAACAGACGCCAGGAAATTATCAAATTGAGAGCTGAAATCAATAAAAATAGAAATAAAGAGAACAATACAAAGGATTAATGAAACAAAGAGTTGGTTCTTTGAGAAGATCAACAAGATAGAGAAGCCCTTATCCAAACTAACCAAAAGACAGAGAGAGAGCATCCAAATTAACAAATTCAGAAATGAAAAGGGGGACATAACAACAGACAATGAGGAAATCCAGAGAATCATCAGGTCATACTTCAAAAACTTCTACTCCACAAAACTGGAAATTCTAAAAGAAATGTATGATTTTCTGGATAGGTACCACATACCTAAGTTAAATCAAGACCAGATAAACCATTTAAATAGTCCAATAACCCCTAAGGAAATAGAATCAGTTATTAAAAGTCTCCCAACCAGAAATAGCCCTGGACCAGATGGTTTCAGTGCAGAATTCTACCAGATCTTCAAAGAAGACTTAATACCAATACTCTTTAAATTGTTCCACACAATAGAAGCAGAAGGAATATTACCAAACTCCTTCTATGAGGCTACAATTACCCTGATTCCTAAACCAAACAAAGATGCAACAAAGAAAGAGAACTACAGACCGATCTCCCTCATGAACATTGATGCAAAAATACTCAATAAAATACTCGCAAACAGACTACAAGAACACATCAAAACAATTATCCACCATTCAAGTAGGCTTCATCCCAGGGATGCAAGGGTGGTTCAACATATGAAAGTCTGTCAATGTAATACACCATATAAACAAACTCAAAGAAAAAAACCACATGATCATCTCACTAGATGCAGAAAAGGCATTTGACAAAATCCAACACCCCTTCATGATAAAGGTCTTGGAGCGATCAGGAATACAGGGAACATACCTAAACATAATAAAGGCAATCTACAGCAAGCCAACATTCAACATCAAATTAAATGGAGAGAAACTCAAAGCAATACCACTAAAATCAGGAACAAGACAAGGCTGTCCCCTCTCCCCATACTTATTCAATATAGTACTTGAAGTTCTAGCCAGAGCTATAAGACAACATAAAGAGATTAAGGGGATACAAATTGGAAAGGAAGAAGTCAAGCTTTCCCTATTTGCAGATGACATGATAGTATACATGAGTGACCCCAAAAATTCAACCAAGGAACTGATACAGCTAATAAAAACCTTCAGTGACATTGCAGGATACAAGATCAACTCAAAAAAATTAGTAGCCCTCCTATATACAATAGACAAACAGGCTGAGAAGGAAATCAGAGATACATCACCCTTTACAATAGCCACAAATGATATAAAATACCTTGGGGTTACACTAACTAAGCATGTGAAGGACCTATATGACAAGAACATTAAGTCCCTGAAAAAAGAAATTGAAGAAGATGTCAGAAAATGGAAAGATCTCCCATGCTCATGGATAGGTAGGATTAACATAGTAAAAATGGTGATCTTACCAAAAACAATCTACAGATTCAACGCAATTCCCATCAAATTACCAACACAATTCTTCACAGATCTGGAAAGAATAATACTCAACTTCATATGGAAGAAGAAAAAACCCAGGATAGCCAAAAGAATCCTGTACAATAAAACAACCTCTGGAGGCATCACGCTCCCTGACCTCAAGCTCTACTATAGAGCTAGTGTAATAAAAACAGCTTGGTACTGGCATAAAAACTGACATGTGGACCAATGGAATTGAATTGAAAACCCTGACATTAACCTGCACACCTATGAACATATAATTTTTGACAAAGAAGCCAAAAATGTACAATGGAAAAAAGAAAGCAACAAATGGTGCTGGCATAACTGGATGTCAATGTGTAGAAGGCTGCAAATAGGTCCATATCTGTCACCGTGCACAAAACTTAAGTCCAAGTGGATCAAAGACCTCAACATAAATCCAGTTACTCTGAACCTGATAGAAGAGAAAGTAGGAAGTAGTCTTGAATGCATTGGCACCGGAGATCACTTCCTAAATATAACACCAGTAGCACAGACACTGAGAGAAACAATCAATCAATGGGACCTGTTGAAACTGAGAAGCTTTTGTAGAGCAAAGGACACAGTCAACAGGACAAAGGGACAGCTTACAGAATGGGAAAAGGTCTTCCCCAACCCCACATCTGACAGAGGGCTGATATCCAGAATATATAAAGAACTCAAGAAATTAGACATCAAAATGCCCAACGGTCCAATTAAGAAATGGGCTATAGAACTAAACATAGAATTCTCCATAGAGGAAGTTCAAATGGCTGAAAGACATTTAAGGAATTGCTCAACATCCCTAATTATCCAGGAAATGCAAATCAAAACGACTCTGAGATACTACCTTACACCTGTCAGAGTGGCTAAGATCAAAAACACAGAAGACAGCTTATGCTGGAGAGGATGTGGAGCAAGGGGAACTCTCCTCCACTGCTGGTGGGAATGCAAGCGTGTACAGCCACTTTGGAAATCAATATGGTGCTTCCTTAGAAAATTGGGAATCCATCTCCCCCAAGACCCAGCTGTAGCACTCTTGGGCATATACCCAAGGAATGCTCAATCATACCACAAGGGCATTTGCTATGTTCGTATCAGCTTTGTTTGTAATAGCCAGAACCTGGAAACAACCTAGATGCCCTTCAACTGAAGAATGGATAAAGAAAATATGGTGCATATACACAGTGGAGTACTACTCAGCAGAGAAAACAATGACATCATGAGGTTTGCAGGCAAATGGATGGATCTAGAAAAAAATCATCCTGAGTTAGGTAACCCAGACTCAGAAGGAAAAACATGGCATGTACTCACTCATAGGAGGATACTAGATGTAAAACAAAGATGACTAGACTGCTACACAACTCCAGAAAACGGGACCCTAGAAAAGACACAGGATCACCCAATGACAGAGAAATAGATGAGATCTACATGAACAACCTGGACGACAGTGGGAGTAATGAAGGGCAAGATTTGAGGGAAAGAAAGCTTACGGGAGCAGGAGATCCCAGCTGGATCTAGAATAGAAAGGGAGAACAAGGAATAACAGACCATGATAAATGAAGACCACATGAGAACAGGAATAGGCAGAGTGCTTAAGAGGTCCCCAGAAATCCACAATGATATATCCTCTGTAGACTGCTGGCAATGGTTGAGAGAAAGCCTGATCTGACCTAGTCTGTTGATCAGATGACTAAACACCCTAACAGTCGTCTTGGAACTCTCATCCAATAACTGATGGAAGTGGATGCAGAGATCCTCAGCCAGGCCCCAGGTGGAGCTCCAGGTGTCCAACTGCTGAGAAAGAGGAGGGACTGCAAGAGCATGAATTGTTGAATCCAAGATTGCAAAAAGCACAGGGACAAATAGCCAATCAAATGGAAGCACATGAATTATGAACCAACGGCTGAGGAGCCCCCAGCTAGATCAGGCCCTCTGGATAAATGAGACAATTGAATAGCTTGATCTGTTTGGGAGGCACCCAGTCTGTGGGACCAGGACCTGTCCTCAGTGCATGAGCTGGCTGTTTGGAACCTTGGACTTACACAGGGACACTTTGCTCAGTCTGGAAGGAGGGGACAGGACCTGCCTGTCCTTAATCCACCAGGTTTAAATGAATCTCCAGGGGTGTCTTGGTCCTGGAGGACATGGGACTGGAGGGGAGGGGCTGGGGGAAAGGTGGGAGTGGGGGTAGGAGGGGGGAGGACAGGGGAACCCATGGCTTATGTATAAAATTAAAACACATAATAATAATTAAAAAAAAGGAAAAAAAGTCAAGGTTCAGATATATTCTTCAGAGCTCTTAGTTGACAGTAAGGAATTGTGAATCTTTATTCACATTTGGAGTCAATAGAATCCACTAACAAATGGGGGAAACTATGTTTCTGTTTCTTTGAAAGGAAAGAGGTTGATCACAATGGAAGTTGATGCATGACACTCTTAGCCAGGTGTGTTGGTGCAAACACACAATCCCAGCACCTAGAGCAGAGATGGGAGTGTTGGGCAGAGCAGAGATCATCAAGTGTTGGGGTAGGGCTTAGATTTGATGGTTTACTGGCTGAAAAACATAAAAATTAAAAACATTAAATAAAAGTGTTCAAGCAGACACTGAATCATGAAGTAAGGCTGTTAAAAGAATAGTGCAGTGTTGTGGTTTCAAGGATTCATGTTAGAGCTTATTTTATTATGCTCTTAACAAATTGCTTTCCTTAACATTCGAGGGTGTGTGTGTGTGTGTGTGTGTGTGTGTGTGTGTGTGTGTGTGTGTATGTGTGTGTCAGACGGGGAGAGAGAATTCATTAACAGACTCAACTATACCTTCTCTTTAAACAGCAACTGTAATGCCCTATACCCCTTTGTGCCTTTAGGACTTTCAGTTGCTGTTGAAAATAACAATGCTGGATAGATTTGCTTTTATCCCCAAACTCCCCTTTAGTATGGATGCTATGTAAACAGTGTTTGTTAGTCTGAAGGAGGGGACAGTATCACATGCAGCCACTGAGCACTGAGTATGTCATTACGTTTCTTCAAGTCCTCTTGATGGTCGGCAGTAAGTGTGTGACCTTCCTGGGGGCTGCCTGGCCTTCCATTAGGAGTGTGCTGCTGCTCTTCCCATGCTCTTCCCCACTGCCTTTCAGCTCCAACTACAGCCCTGTGACTGGGAGGGAGCAGGAGCGCTGCTTTCAGCCAGCCAGCCAGGAACTCTGAATTTTTTATCATGTTTTCTTAAACCTTCCTCAGCTCTCCCTCTTTGCTATTCTCCCTGTCTCTCAGCCTGTGTGTTTATTCTGTTGCTGCAGCATCTTTGTCAGAACTTACCAGACAACTGACTTTTAGAAAGCAGCCAGCTGTTGAGCTGCCTTAGTGGCTGGTTGTTCGTGGTCTGATTTTTCGAGCCCCACTTACCAGTCATCAGTTGTTTCCGCACTAATTATCTCGCTGAAGGGACAACATCTTTATTCAGTGTCTCCTGTGGGTCAGTCTTTGTTCTAGGCACCTGGAGAGAACCTGGTCCTTCAGGGAGTGACTGGTAGCTATTTCCTCTGCCTGGGAGCATCCCCTCTTAGAGGGAGAAGGGAGGCGCTTAGGAGCTTGAGAAGCTCTCACAACATACAAGTCCCAGGAAACTCAAAGTTCCAGCACCCACAAGGTCCCTCTCTGCAGGCTGTACACGTGGAAAACAATTACTGGGGAGGGGAGGGGAGGATTGGCAGGCTTTCTGGTGAAGCTGTCTACAAGTTGTGAGGGAATCTGGGGTCATCACTCATGCTGGGGTGTGCTTTTCTGTGATGGTGCTGCCTCTGAGCTATCCATGCTCCTGTAAGTGACCCCAATAAACTCACTTTCACTACATTGGGTGAAGTAATTTCCTTGGTGCCTTTTTGGAATAAAAAGATGTTTGTTCCCATTTCCTCAGGAAAAATCATACACCACTGGTTAGAGAGGAGGACATTTTTAGTGAAAGGACCCTGTAAGAGAGGAAAATCATGGTGGTAAGGAATGCCTTCATGGTTCCAGTTGTTATTTGAATTTGTAACCCGGATATTTGAAGACAATTCGATCTGTATCTAAGTGCTGTCCACGCCTAAGCAATGGAAAGAGATGCACAGGTGTACTCGAGGGAGTGGGGATCTTCTGTAAGATCTTACAGGGCTTGCTACAAATTCTCTGTCTTCCCATGACAAGGAAAATCACGGATGCTTCACCCAAGTGAGGGAGACACCATCCATGTCCCCTGTCTTTGTTTTCTTCCTTTGCATTCTGGGGATATGGGCACACTGTGACTAATTGTAAACAGAGAGATAACTTACAGGATATGGATAACACCTTTTGAATTTGCAATGTAGAAATTTTTAATTTGATTCATAGTCAACTTCAGCTCAAATAGCTTAGTGAGCAATGCTAAGGCAGTTGAGGTGGGTAATTTGTGGATATACTCAGAAAGTGTATATTGAAAGAGATTATTGATTGATTCCTTATGTTCTCCTGTGCTCATAGGCAAGAACAGAAGGTCTAGATAAACAAGCCAAAACCAAGGAATGTATGTAGGAGAATTAAAGAGGTAAAAATAAAGAGCAAGCCAGAAAAAGTAAAATGGCATCTTACTGTCATTTAAAATGAGAAATACACAATTATATTAATATTATCAAAAAGTTCCAATAAGTACATAAAGACATGGGTTTAGAGTTTCTATCCATTAACTAAAATAGTTATTTTTTCATATGTGTTCAACAAACCCTACAAGGATGAACAAGGACAGCAAATAAGACTACCCATGATCTCTTGCCCTTATAGCGGGGAGACAGACAGAAGTGCCATCTCTTTTACTACCCACTTGTAGGGAATGGTTTGGAACCTCCAGAGCCAGCACTGAGGCCCTTTCTGGAGATGAGAACTGGTTGGGTAGTGCTCAGGGAGGAGAGACTCCGAGACAGCAGAGGACTGAGAAAAGTCACACCATGGGGAAATGCCACACTCAGGATAAATCATAAGGTCCACAGACTGATGGATCACAAAAGCTTGTGAGAGACAAGTGGAGGGTCTGAAGAGTGCAGAGGCCCCACGATGGGAGACTGGGAGAGGCAGCTATTTGGGGAAAAGAGAAACTCTTCATAGGTGCAGAGGACAGAAGGGTTTGAAACCACAGATCTATCAGAAAAGGAAAAGAAGGTGAGCTACCACACCCCAACACAGGTCCAGGGCTGGTGCTACTCCCCGCCCAAATGGTGCCATCCATTTAAATTAAAAAATGATTTTTAATTTTTATTTTATGTGAGGATGTTTTGTCTGAATGTGTATCTGTATACCAACTGCCTGCAGTGCTCACAGAGACCAGAAGAGGGCAGTAGATCCCCTGGAACTGAGCCACCATGTGGGTGCTGGGAATTGAACCCAGTTCCTCTGGGAGAGCTAGCAATGCTCCCAGCAGCTGGTCCATCTCTCAGTCCCAATGCCATCCCTTTTAAAGAAAATGAGCTTTACTTTGCCCATAGAAGACAATGCTTTTGAACTAGAAAACTGAGCACACCTGTGACATTGTGTGTTTCTGCTGGTCTGGGGAAATGCAAGGAGCTAAAGAGCATGTGACACCTCCACAAAACCAGGATAAGACTATCGTATAGAGAGTGAACCATTTCAGCAGGGGACCGTATTCTCCAAACAGCTACATAGATTTGCCACAGTCAAATGTCTAGACAAAAGCCATCACAAATATTTCTAAATACTTCTAACCAGAAACCGAAAAGTCCAGAATACAAAAGAAAGTGAATAAAAGGTAGATGGGAAGTTGAAGTCTGAGTAGAAAGAAGCAGGAAACACTGTACATTATGGCAGAGAGACATGGCCATCAGCATCTGCACCAAGCAATCACATACAGCCTCAGTGATGGAAAATCAAAGAGGCGGTTGGAGACTCATGGGAAGAGCAGGGCACACAGTGTCCCCTCCAAAACAGTTAATCCTGAATGTAATAATGAAATAAAAATCATACAAGGTAAGAATCAACAACTGGCTTGAACTGTTAAAAATGCACTAAAATGGGAAAACAGAGAGACAGTTATCTGTTCAGCATAATGCTAGAGCAAGGGGACATGGGCTATGGCTATAATAGTTGATTCTTTACTTGATCCTCATTTGGGGGAAGATGCCATGCCAGCTAAGAAGTACTCAAATGGAGAACTCTGAATAATCTGCATTAGATAATATGGTGTCACAGTTAGTGTTCTGTTATGATGAATGTTCTATGGGTCTGCAGAAAAGTATCTTTTCCCTTAGGAGATACATACAACAAATGAAATTGTCCAAGAGTAAGATTTTAGGTCTAGTACTTTTAGATGCAACAATCAATGCTATGGATGCGTGGGTAGGTGGATGGGTGGACGGATGGACAGGTGGGTGGGTAGGTGGATGGATAGGTGGGTGGGTGGATAGATGGGTAGGTGGGTGGATGAGTATATTAAATGCCAAAAATGTCAATGATTGTCTAGAACCGTAGGTACACTGGATTGAACAATGTGTCTCACAAAAATGCCAGGCCCTTTCAGAATTGCAGAATGTAACCTTATTTGAAAACTAAGGTCTTGGGCATATGTAACCAAATTAAAATAAGGCTGTGTGTGGCTAGGGTGGGCCTAAAGTCCAGGCTGGTTGGTTCCCTTAGAGCAAGAGGAGACACTGGAAGAAGAATTGGGGGGAAGGGCGTGAGATGATGGAGAGGCAGAGACTCGTGTGCTGCAGACACAAGCCTAGGAGCAAGCAGCCTGTAGTCACCATATGAACATGGGAAGAGGAGAGGAAGAAGTTGCCAGGTAGGGCCATGCCTCACCTCAGTTGCAGAGTTTTGGCTTGTCTTCTGCCACGTGATGTTGGGCGGTGGATACAGACGCCCAAAGAAACTGATATAGTAGTTGAAGATGAAAAGCTCTCAGTGAAACACCTTTAGGTGGGTAGGTTTGAGTTAGTTCAAAACCATGAGTTTACAAAAATACATAGAGTTTTAAAATGTAAAATGTGTAGTGAAATGCTTAGGAACCCCACTAATCAGGAGACGTCTCCGCTGGTCTGAAGGGCCTCCTTTGACCTCAGAAGACTTTCTCAGCACCATGATAGCAGGATAGCAGTTACTTCGTCATTTTCCTCCCATCCCCCTGAGACTGCTTTGAAGAGATGTCTGATTGCTGTGTGACATCTCCAGTGAACTGGGGAGATGGCTGGTCAGGGGTGGAAATGCATTAGGTCTTCAACAGAGTGAGTGGAAGGAAGGTTCTGGAAGAACAGCAGAAGGACAAAACAGATCCTCCATTCACAGGAGTGCTGAGCAGTATCGTGGAAGATGAAATAGAAACAGTGTGGGACCCAGCTTGAGACAAGGGAGAAAGGTGTTGACTTCCTTATCAATGGCTACAAAGGAGGATGGGTGCTGGGCTCACCTCACAGAGGACTGTCTGCTAGACTGGACTCTTGGACGAATCTCACTGGGTCGGAATTCAGGTTCTGTCTCTTACAGCCTTTTTGATGTAAAAAAAAAATGAGTAGAAACCATTTCCACACAAGGTGGTTTTAAGAAATGTATTTGCTTTCTTAAGAAATGGCTCAGTTAGCTGTTGCTGCTGGTGGTACATGCTTTTAATTGTAGCACTTAAGAGGCAGAGGCAGGTGAATCTCTAAGTTTGAGGCCAGCCTGGTTTACAGAGCAAGTTCCAGGGCAGCTAGGGCTACTCAGAGAAACCCTATCTCAAAACACCACCACAACCAAAAAAGTAAATAAATAAAATAAAATAAAATAAAATAAAAATAAAAATAAAACTAACTCAGTCTCTTTAAAATATCCAAAATCAGCCAGGCATAATGGTGAATGCCTTTAATCCCAGAACTTTGGAGGTAGAGGCAGGTGGATCTCTATAAGTTTGAGGTCAGCCTGTTCAACATAGAAAGTTCCAGGACAGCCAGGGCTGTTAAACAGAAAAACCCTGTCTCAGAAAACTAAAACCAAACCAAACCAAAACAACAACAACAACCAAAAACAAAACAAAACAAAACAAAACAAAACAACAACAAAAACTGTGATGTAAATCTTAAAAGTTCTTATTAATAAAAACAAACCTGGAGCTGGGTATTGGGTTGAATCCTGGAAGACCAGAGAAGCAGAACAAGCCATAGCCACCTCACCTCACCTTGTCAGTTCCTCAGCTGATCCTGTTTCCTCAGACTGGATGCCTCTCAGCTGAACTGCTGCTCAAAAGCCTAAAAGCTTAACCAGGTTGAAAGCTTCTAGTTTCTGGCTTTCACACCTTATATACCTTTTTGCTTTCTGCCATCACTCCCTGGGATTAAAGAGATCCAGATGGATATCTGCCTCTGGAATGCTAAGATTAAAGTTGTGTGTGCCACAATTTTCTGGCCTCTATATCTAGTGGCTGTTCTGTTCTCTGCTCCCAAATATGTATATTAGGGTACACAATATTTTGGGGAACACAATATCACCACAAACACCAAAAAAGAAGGAAGGAGGAGAGGGAGAGAAGAAGATAGAAAGAGAGAAAGGAAGGAAGAAAAGGTTCAGTTAGAAGTATATAGCACACACTTTATTAACTGAATGGTGTCCCTGTACCCACACCAAAGCCCGGGACATTGGCTAGCCGCATCTGTAGACAGGGTCCTGAAGCTTGGGGGCTAGCCAGATGAGCTCAATCAAAGAGCTTCGGTTCAGTGAGACGATGTCCCAAAGATGGGAGGTGACAGGAAGATGTCCAGCATTGATCTCTGGCCTCCACACATGCAGGCACACCACACTGCTCACATACACATTGTTTTGTTTTTTTTTTTTTCTCACTTACGCTATAACAGGTCCTGATCAAATGAGCTTCCTTTACTCGCCTTCATTTTTGTAATGGATGAGACTTGGGACATTTATGTTCTCAACACCATGCTTCCTATCTTTATTACTTTGTAACACAAACACACACAAACTAGTACATGGGTCATGTCCTCCCTACCCCATGAGTGGGGGTAAGATGAGGGCATGCTCAGCGCTTAGTACTAAAACCATTTCATTGTATTATAAAATTACAATTGAAAATGTAAAATAGTAAAAATAAATTTGAGGAACATAATATTGAATTGATGCAGAGTTTCCAATTAAACATCCTCAAGGTGTTTAATGAAAATCTTGAGCTTGTTTCTAAAGCTCTAGCCTTTATTTATACAAGGTTTTATGTTTGAAATAACTGCACAAAATTCCTGATAAAGAATTTTTTGTAATGATCTTTTCAGTCTTTGTAGAATATGTGAAATATTCTCCTAATAATTCAAAAATTGCACATCTTCAAATTATACTTAAAGAAACTAACAGATCTTCCTTTTATCTATTAATATAATGCTAAAATTCCTCATGATTTTGTGAATGAATTTTTCAATCCATTGAAATACTCTTGTATCATGTAGTTAAAAATAATGCTGATGCCCTCATTTTCAGGATAAGCATATTTTCATAGAAAAACCATCCTGAAGCCAGCTAAATTGCCACTACAAAGGCATCCTGCCATAAATGGACAGGGGTTTGATATACATGTGAATTCCAAGTCTGTGCTGTCACTAAGAACTGTGATCATCTGGAAGTCCCAGTTACATTGCCAACTAGGTCTAGGCTGATCTCTCTCTCTCTCTCTCTCTCTCTCTCTCTCTCTCTCTCTCTCTCTCACACACACACACACACACACACACACACACAGGTACATTTATAGTGCATCTAGACAACATCACGCAGGTGTTACCTATTCTTGTTTTTCCTGGCTCTTGTAAACATAAAGACTAGGATAAAGAATACTCAGAGTTATTCTGATGGAAATGCAGAGTTGTGCAGCAAAACAAAAGGCCATTGATGGATTTGGATGTTTATTTAATGCTGATTTATGGAATTCATTACACAAAGCATTGATTAATAATGACTTTTTCTCAAATAATACTCAGTGTACAGCAACAGTTGAAAATCAGGCACTTAGCTCTACCGCCACAGCCTCAGCACCAGGACTGAACTTTCTGAGTACTTATCATAGTTTTATCCATCTAAGAAAAGTTGGGGTAAGTCAGAAACCTACTGAAACAACTTCTGTAAAATCTGCTTAGCATCTACCCAGTGACGACCAAACTTGCTGGGATCTTTATTAAATCGCCGTCATCTTCAAGTCATAGATGATGGTGGTGGACTCTTAGAGTCGAGGGTGGACCTTGAAGCCTATTCAAATCAGCGTTGTATATGAAGTGGGCATGGAAGCTGCCAGCCAGAGCAAACCCCTTTTCCTTTAGTTTTTAAAATTTCTGGTATTTTGTCAGAGTGGAAAGAAAGTGGCTAAAATGGGGGGAAATCTCAAGTTTACATGATGTTTGGTTCTGTTTGTTATAATTTTATTTGTTGCTGTGATAAAACACTTTGATCAAAAGCTGCTCATGGGAGGGACAGAGTTATATATAGGTTGTACATGTCTAGGTTATATATTCAGGGCACAGTCAGCATCACTGAGGGTAGTCAAGGCAGGGGCTAAAGCAGAGCAGGAAATGGAAATCATGGAGGAGCTTTGCTTGCCGGCAGGCTGTCTGCCTTGCTTGCTGGCTTATGCTTAGCTAATGTTCCTAAACAATTCAGCACCACAAGCCTGGGCATGGTGCTGCCCACAGTGGGCTGAGCTGTCCTGCTTCAATTAATAATGAAGACGATCCTCAGTGGACCAATCTGAGCTGGGCAATCTCTCAGTTGCAACTCTGCCTCTCAGGTGACTGTAGGCTGTATAAGCTGAAAACTCAGGTGAATCAGGACAATGTTTATAAAAGCTTAGAAATAACAGGGTATCAGAGACTGTGATTATTGTCATCGAATGGGACACGAGGGACACCCACTGTGGTGATCGAACAGCTCTATACCCTTGTAGTCACTTATCTGTACACAAGATCACAGGCCACCACTGCTATCACCACCATTGCCACCACAGCCACCATCACGGCCACCACTATAAAAATGAGTGCCTATAAAATAGTAACAAGCAATTAAATATCTACAGTCTCTTAGTGGTGTAACAGGCTCGGTTTCCAGGCTGTATAATTGTTAGCACTGGGAAATGCATGGAAGGCAGGGCAAACTTTGTACTATTTTTTTCTCTCATTTCTTATGTATCTGTAATTGCTACAAAATAAAAAGCCAAACAAAACAAATGTAGAAAACAAATACTTAAAAGCTCATCACTTTCTAATTGATAGATCTTTTCCTGTTAACTATGCTACGAAATTATTTATGTTGTCTGTGTGGTAGATGTATTAATTAGTCAGCTCAGACTGTTTTAACAAAAACCACCAACAGTATGCCTTAAACAACAGTGTGTTCTTCACAAACCAGAGCCTGTCTGGGAATCTAAGATCAAGAGGGCAGTAGCTGTTTCTAAGGACAGCCCTCTTTGTGGATTGTGATCATTGTATCTTAACATGTTAGAAAAAAGGGAAGAGGCGAGGGAAGGAGGGGGGGAGTGAGGGAAGGGAGAGGGAAGGAGGGAGGGAGTGAGGGAAGGGAGAGGGAAGGAGGGAGGGAGTGAGGGAAGGAGGGAAGAAGGAGTGAGGGAAGGGGGAGGGAAGGAGGGAAGGAGTGAGGGAAGGGAGAGAGGGGAAAAGGGGGAGGGAAGGAGGGAGGGAGTGAGGGAAGGAGGGAAGAAGGAGTGAGGGAAGGGGGAGGGAAGGAGGGAAGGAGTGAGGGAAGGGAGAGAGGGGAAAAGGGGGAGGGAAGAAGGGAGGGAGTGAGGGAAGGGAGAGAGGGGAAAAGGGGGAGGGAAGGAGGGAGGGAGTGAGGGAAGGGAGAGAGGGGGAAGGGGGAGGGAAGGAGGGAGGGAAAGAAGGGAGGGGAGGGAGGGCAGGGGACGGAAGAAGAAATAGACCATTCTGGTTTCTTTCTTACCATGGGGCTCCACAGTCAAGATTTCATTATCTATCAGTTCTATCACATTATTGGTCAGGGCTTCACCACGTGACTTTGGGGAGTGCACAAACACATACTTAGGCCACGATAGAGGAAATACTCATAGGGTCCTGCTATTTATGTTCCGCCACATCCACATTTATTAATATCTGGATTTAATGATCTCTCACTGGTGACAGAAACCAGCCACACAGAATCTTTACACAGGGTCAAGCAAGCGCCACAGTCAGGACTGGGTGTGTTTGCTGCTGGGTGTGAAGGACCTGAAGGGAAGTCAGTGTGCAAGCGCTGCCGTGGATAGAGGGACACACTCTAGTGTTTTGCACAGTAGACTGACTACAGTTAGTACTTGTGATTATGTATTTTGAAATGTCCATGGGAGAGTGATAAATGCTTAAGTGATTTTTGTTGTTGTTGTTAATTACCTCCTTGGATCATCACACATGATGTGCACGTTACTAAAATAGCACTTTGCATCCATGAATTTATGAAATAATTCCAAAATAAGACCAAAAAGTAAAATAAATTAAAAACTAAATCAGGCAAAAATAAACTGGTCATAAAGTATAAGTAGTGAAGGTTAGATTTTAAAGTGCGTCAGGGCAGCAGCCTTGACACTGGGAAGACTACAGATTTACTTGGAAGGAGAGTTTCTTATTTGATTCTCTGAGGAGTTCCTCAAACCATGAAGGAAGTTCTAACTTTAGTGTTTTCATTTAACTCTCTTCTGCTCTCTGAGGTAATAAGAATCCCAACCATATTCACATTAGAGTCCCATCCATTCGTCAGGTGAACCCATAGGCTGTCTTCAGGTGTCTGGCTCAGATTTTAACAGTGAATAATTAAGGTAGAAGAGGATGAACACACGGACACAAAGAGAATGAGACAAGAGGAAACACTCCCGGCATTGATACACCTTACCATGAGTATTGAACATATATCTGTTCATTGTAAATTGTGGGCAGTTTTTAGTAAGATTTGAAAGAAATGTATAAATGCACATTTTAAAGCAGCAGTTACTGAGAGTCCCCAGTGCCACACTGGCTTCAGGCTGGAGCCTCTTGTCATGTTTTCTTCACTGGAGCCAATCAGAGCTCAGCGCTCTCTAAGGTAGCAACAGTTGTGTCCACTCGGCGTTTTCCATTTGCAAACGCTGCATAGAGGCAGACCGCTTTGTCCTCTTAGAGCTGTGTAATCTGGACCTACGATCTGTTAGTGTTTTAACCCCAGCAACTGCACAGGGAAGTGCCCTGACATCTCCGGGCTCTAGCAGTGACCTGGGAAAGATCCCTGCTTCTACCAAATGTGCTGAGGGGCTCCTGGCCCTTTCGTAGGACACAATTGGAACAAGGTATTTCTTTATGGCAGATGCTTCCTGATATGACCACATCAATCTCCCTAACACTGTTTATTGGTTTTCCTCGCCCCTCATCCAGCCGCCGGATCAACCTCCTCAGCTGACTGGACCTCCTGTGTGGCTTGAGATCTTCTGGCTCAGTTTGACTTTTTACCCTCCTGTAACTAACCCCTGAGCCCACCAGTGTAAGGTCCAGCTCCATTTTCCTCTCCTGTGTTGTTCCTTCCCTAGACTTCCCAATGTAGCCTCATCTTCAAGTTCCCCCAGAATTGAGATAAATTTCTCCTTACATCAGTCCTGGTTCTCTCTCACCATATTATATCACACTGTCACACGTCTATGGCTTATGTTAGACACCACTGCCATTTCTTTTGGGAATTTAACTCTAAATTTTATCAAAATCACTAATTTATTGCTTGTGCATAGTAAAAAGTTTTAAAGGTCTGGCTTAGTGGAATAGCCCAATAATCTTTCATCAAAGAATGTTAGTTTATCTGTTCTCTTGTCTGTAAGTTGTGAATAATACTAAAAAGTTATCAATGAAATCTATGAACTACAATCTGTATGATATATATGCCATATGTCTACATATGATTAGCATAGCTGCACTGTATATATAATGACAGTTATCAGCTCTGCCATGAGCATGTTGCTATACTCATATTAGAGTTTTGGGTTCCTGTGAATATGCCTGTGAGTGTCTACCTGGTGCAGCCTGTTGGAGGAGCTGGCATGAGAGTCAGAGGGTGCAAGATTGCCCCTCGATTCTGCCCATGTTCATGACCTTGGTCCTGTGTACATGACCTTGGGTTAGTCAGACTGTCTAGGTCTGCAAGATGGATGTGGACTTGGGGACAGGGCTGAGCCTCTCTGCAGCCCCAGTGGTCTATGATTGCCCAATTCTGTATTTAGTCACATCCCCTCCATCAGAGCTACGTTCTCAGTGACAGGCAGGGAGGTGACCTTTCTGAGCCCATGGGCTCTCACTAAGGCCGTCTTGGAGATGTATTAGTGAGTACACAGACATAGGGCCATGTGTACTTGGTGAAGACTGCCTAGAGAACAATTGTGCTCTTCAGTTTATGATCACAAGGACCATTTGGAAATTGTGGGAGCAAAATGCAATTCCAGAGAGTTGCAGAGGGGATGCACCTGGTGGTTTTTCTCTTGACTGACTCTGAGAGGGATGTGTCTTCAGTTGACCACCTGGTGACATTGCTTCAATTCATCTTCCCTGCAGACACCTCAGGTCATGGGACTAGTGGCCTCAATTATAGAGGCAGGGCATAGATGTCCAGAATCACAGTGTCACAGTTGGAAGAGCCCTTGTCTAGTCTAAACATTTGATTTTACACATGAAGGAACTTCATCTCAGAGAGGCCAGAGGACACCTACAAGGTCACAGTTAGAAGCAGAATTTGCTCTGGGTAGTATAGGCTCTGGAATCCTGGCAGAAAGCTCATTCCCCCTCTACAGCCCCACCACCAGGAGCAAAGACAAAAGGGAGTCCTAAGCACCCAGTAACGTATTTTCTGAAATGTCCCTGTCACAACTCAGAAGTCCTTGGCTCAACTCGCTCT
Organism: Onychomys torridus; assembly: GCF_903995425.1. Classification (NCBI taxonomy): domain Eukaryota; kingdom Metazoa; phylum Chordata; class Mammalia; order Rodentia; family Cricetidae; genus Onychomys; species Onychomys torridus. Next base: position 128,508,843 of record NC_050448.1, read on the forward strand.
GTGAGAGGACATCCTCAGGAACAGGTTGGCAGGAGGCCTGGCACTTGGGAGGCATTCAGACAGCTGGTTGGATGATCCCAGAAGGTGTCACTCATGCTGGTGAGTACCATATCATAGAAGACACAGATGAATATGAAATAGCTCAGTGCTTGGAACCCTTTAAGACATGATGATCAGGTCTGTGATGAGTGCCCAGACATCTGCTTTTCCCCACTTGCATGGGAGGGAAAGGCAAGTGAGGTGAAACATGCAGTCTTGATTTTACTCTCTGTGGGGAAGTTAATGCAGTCCCTAACTCTCTGTTCTGCCCGGACTTTCCTGAAGTCCTGAGTTTCTCTAATTCCTACTTTCTTTAAGTGTATGTGTACTAGGAGAAGTTTAAAAGGTGAAAATGAAACATTAATGGTAAGTTATACATCTTGATGGCTTTGCACTATAAAGTGTCAATACGTTGAAATTTATTAATAACCCAATCTAATTAAAACCTGGCGAATTCAGCATTTCATTTATTTTGAAGAAATTAATGTTTGCTTATTTCCAGATATAATAGAGAAATTTTTACAAGCTACAGGTCATTGCTGTCAAGCCAGTGTCTTTTACATTATTATTAATCTGGAGGTATAAAATGTATTCATTCTAAACTTGCAGTATTTTTTTGAGACAGGATTTCTCTGTGTAGCTTTGCACCTTTCCTGGAGCTTACTCAGTAGCCCAGGCAGGCCTCAAACTCACCGAAATCTGCCTGCCTCTGCCTCCCCACTGCTGAGATTAAAGGCGTGCACCACCACCGCCTGGCTGGGGTAATTTATAATGGAAACAAATTCTGGGGCTGGAGAGATGGCTTCATGGTTTGAAGCACTTGTTGCTCTTGCAGAGGACCTGGGTTTGGTTTCCAGCAACCATATGGTAGGACACAACCCTCAGTAACTCCAGCTCCAGAGATTCTGATGCCCTCTTCTGGCCGGTGTGAGTATCAGGCACTACATAGTACACAGCCATAGGTGAAGACAGAACACCCTTACAGATAAAATCTTTTTAAAGAACATTCATGAATTATAAACTTGGCTGCATTTCATTCTCAACATTAACCTGTTAATGAGCGAATCATTGTTCTGTGCTTGAATTGTTGCCCATGAAGACTAGAACTACCCATGAGGATTTGTCGATAAAACTGATTGGTAAATGTGTTTCATAAGCTTAATATTTCATAAAATTGGACTTGTTAATACTTTCACATATAAAAATAATGTAAGTGATATCTAATATCTAGTAATTTTATAATATTTGTAATAGTTTGGTATGATAGCCTGTTTACTCAGCATTAGGCAAATTCATTTGGAAAGAAATAAGTTACATGTAGGAAAAAATGTATATATGCCTATCACTTGAACATCTAGAGACATAAGCACATATCCATGATCTTTTAAATTCCCAGGTGAGTTACTTAAAATGCTAAAACTAACAACTGTGACTCAAATGTTTATCACCTAGCAGCCACTCTAGACCACTCTTGCAGAAAAGGCTCACAAAGCAATTTGGGTTGGAGGTATTTTCCTTGTCTGACTCTTCCAAACACAGCTTTGTATTAGCATGTTCAATAAACCAAGTAACACGCTCACTGGATTACTCCGAGCCATTCTTGACCCTCATTTCATTCCAGTTGGAGGTAATTACTTGCTGCTAATGCAAAATGCAAAAGATACCCTTAAATTCCGTCGAATTATTATGTAGATTGGAAACCAGACCCTCTGGTCCCTCTCAACACAACTCTTTTGTCTTCTTTATCAAATAGAAAAGTTGACCTGATTTTTCACCGGAGGGGCGAAGCTTTGACTTACAGTAATACTGGTTCTGTGCCTCATAGAAGAAATGGGTGAGCTGTCTGAAGAATGAATCAATAATAATGTCCACTTTAGTGTCTAATCAGGGAGGTGGGATACAGCCTTTACTCTCTCTTCACAATGTGCTTTGAAAACATAAGCTTTTGTTTAAAGGCATTCTAAACAGAACCTGGGTAATTTTGTTGTTGATCTATGTCTGCATGGAAACTCTGCTTATTAACGCATTTATATTCAAATCAATCATTTCAGTGCACTCAGAGCTCATCCCTGGATTAATAGTATTTACAGTAAAAATGGAGCCTGGTTTCTCTCAGCCTCATTCCAGGAATCCATAAAAATCAACAGTAAAAGGCGATTTTTCATGAAAACCTAAATGGCTTCACAAGCATCATTCCACTCAGAAGCAAGGTTATTTTTCTATCACAGCAAGAGGGAGAGAGTGCATGGCTCCTGTTAGGACTGATGGAGCTCGGTGCGAAGTTCAGTTGTCAGGAAGGAAGCTATTTGCCACAGGCCTGGAGAACTTCAGGGAAATCCACTAATCAGTTCTTCCTAGGTCAGTTTAGAGTGTGTGCTGCTTAACTCTCTGGTCATGGTGAGTCCAGCAGCATTGTATTTCCTGGAAAGGGAAACTAAATATCTTCTATAAATTAAAAGACAGTAAATCAAGATTAAGCATGTGGGGCTAGGCATTAGTTATTTTTCACGGTGTAGAAAGTTAACGTCTACAAAGTGATGAAACATCCTACTCAAATATCAGGGAGCAGAGAGTGATGGATCACCTCGGTTCTCATCTGCAGGGCAGGCCACTGTGCTTTCTTCTATGGCCTTACTCTTTCCAGTTTCCAGTCCAATCAAAACACTACTTCCATGCAGCTTTGTTTTGGGGGACTCTCATGTAGCCCAGGCTGGCCTTGAACTTTCAATGTGGTCTGGGATGATTTAACTTCTGGCCCTCCTGCCTCCACCTCCAGAGTGCTGCTATTACAGGTATGAGACACCATGCTCTGCTTATGTGTTGCAAGGGATCAAACTTAAAGGGCCTTATACACGCAAGATAAGCACTCGACGAGCTGAGCTACATCTCTCACCTCAACACAGCTTACAGATTGTCTCCCCTTTGCCCCTCAAGCGTCATCCCAGGCATTACCTGAAGAGCAGATGAGTCCCACTGTCTTTGAGGGTCAGGCCAGGCCCGTGCCCACGGGAGATTCCACAGATACCAATGTACCAACCACTGCACGGGTTTCCCAGGGACCTTGCTGTTGTCATAGTGGCCTACCTTAACAAATGAATTCATTTTCCAGATTTCAATTCATTCATTCATTCATTCCACAATCAACACATAGATGTTGAATACAGGATAGATTCTTGCTTAAGACACTGAGGATGGTGCCATGAACAAATGGACTCAACTTTCTGCTCCTGTGTACTTTTAATTCTTGGACTGAGGAAGAGTTATAGGTCAATAATTATTGGCATAAGAATGGGAGCCAGAAGAGTAAGCTCTTGTATTTTCCAGTACCATAAACACTTCTGATCTCACCCCCTCCTGTGATTAAGCACAAATTCTTCACCAAAACTTTCTCTCATAAGGCTTATCACATTTTAGCTCCAGACCCCCTTGCCTTATAAGCCATTTGCCACAGACGTGATACAATAGTCTGTTCTTCTGTCTTTAGAAGAGGAAAACATTTGCTAAGGAGCTGTTACTAGTGTTCCCAGAACCCACGCCCCGTGTGCTCAAGATTTGGGCATTGTATATCAGGGGAAGCACTTCTGCGTCCTACCAGGATAAAAACCATTGCCTTGGGCGGCCTTAGGGTAAGAGGATCAGTACCAGGAACACACTCTCCTCCCTTCTTTTGATCTGCCCACCTTTGGGGCCTTGTGCTGCTAAGCACATGACCAATAAATAAATCACCTGCTGGGCCTACAGCTCTCCTTTACAAGAAGAGTGCAAACCTCACCCTTAAAGAATGTGACATTCAGGTATTTTTTTCACTCCAGAGAAACTTCACATAGCTGAGACATGAGGTCACTGAACCTTGGTTACTAACAGGCATTTCTATTTTATCAGTACTTTCCGCAAATTAGACATATTACCTTGTCACAATATTGAGCCTAAATGACATATTGGAATATCAGGAAAAAAATTCCAGTCCAAAGCTCGTGATGCCTTTGTCTCTGACTGCTGATAGGGAGAAATTAGTTTGACTCCTCTCCATATTTACCCAAGGACTGTTAGGGGAATCCAGATCACTTTGAAAATATTTTCAGGAGTGCAGACTCTGTGGAAGAAGTGAGTGTGGTTGGGCCTCATCCTATGGGGTATGGAAGGGCAGTTTGGCTAAATGACTTTCTAGTCAGCTGCACTTTGAACTCAGTCAAATGTACCTTTGCAATGCTATGCCTTACTGTTTTAATAGTCAGGTCCCCTCTCTCAACAATTTTTAAAATATAGACCTGGGTAGTAGAGAGGTTAGAACCAATGGTCAAATAACCTGGCTGCTTGCAGATTGGCCACTGGGCGGTGACCCCTCCATCACAGGTATGTTAATACATGTGGGTGTGGTTCTGTGGACATGATTTAGCACATGGGTTAAAAGACTTCAGGGGCTGGGGACATGGCTCAGTGGTTAGGAACACTGGCTGTTCTTCTAAAGGACTCTGGTTTAATTCCCAGCACCCACATGGCAGCTCACAAATGTCTGTAACTCCAGTTCTAGGGGATCTGATACCTTTACACCAATGCATATAAATTAAAGTTAAGTAAATTTTAAAAAATCACATGCTTTAAAAAAAAAAGGGACAACAGACTTCAGAGTTAAACTGAGTCTGAATCCCACCTCTATCATTGAAGGGCCCTGAAAATGGGGCAAGTTGTTTAACCTATCTTTAGTTTAGCTTTTCTCATCTATAAATGAAAATAGAAATTCCATTTTCAGGCTTATGTAAAGAACAATACTCAGAACATGTTAAGAGCAGTAGACCTCAATAAGCACTGTCATGGTTAGAGATACATGTAAAACCACCGGGCATAGGCTGTTAAGCTCTATGAGGCCATTGCTCACTGTTACAACTTTTGAGGGAAAATTTCATAGTGTTGAAGGTGGATCCACCTGAACTTTTAAAATGGTGGTTCACCAGGCTGCGCAGACCTGGGGCAAGTCAGCTGCTACAGCTCTCAAGTCATTCTCTGTCTAGACCTGGGCATGGGGGCAGCTATGTTAGATGTCTGCAGGGGTGTGGAGAGAGAGAGAGAGAGAGAGAGAGAGAGAGAGAGAGAGAGAGAGAGAGAGAGAGAGAGAGAGAGACTGACTTCTCAAAGCACCTGACTCTCATCCCAGTGTTGGGCTGTTTGGTACTTGTGTCTCCATCTTGCTCACTCCTTCTACATTGTCAGGCACGTCTCCCTTTGCTGCACAAGCATTCCTCACCACCAGTCCTGAGACACCTTGTTACCATTGTTAGTGCTTATGCAGAAGACAGCTGCTTTATGAATAGCAAGGGGGTACATCTCCTGGGCTGTTGGGCAAGCCATCATTAACGTGGTGGCTTAAAGCAAGAGGAACATGCTTCTCTCATTGTCCCAGAGGCCAGAAGTCAGAGGAAGTTTCTGCCAACACCACACTTCCTCCTAAGGTGTCAAGGATCAACCCTTCCTTGCCTCTTTCCATTTCTGGTAGTTCCAGGAGATCCTGGTCTCCCAGCATCTCTGCCTTGGTCTTTACCAGGTCTGCTCTTTCAAGTCTGTTTTTTCTCTTCCATCTTTAGTAAGGACATTTGCTACTGGATTTAGATTGTACCTAGGCAATCTAGAGTGAGCTATTTTCAAGGTGTTTAACTTTGTTAGATCTTAAAAGATCCTTTGACCAAATGAGGTCACATTTACAGGTCCTGGGGGATTAGAAATTAGAATGTCTTTCTTTCTCAACTCTCTCTAGCTAGTAAGAATGACAACCAGATTCTGAAGCTGCATTGTGGGGTTCCAGCAGAACTCTTTGTTATACGGGTGACATGCCTGCAGTATTGACTGTAATGTCTGCCCAGCATGGGAAAGCACATGATGGAAAGATGGACTCTGGTCCATTTAGAAGCTGCTGCCTGATCCTCCCTGAATGATGTCATGTTCAGTACTAACTGCAGAGCACAACACAGACTATTTGAGAAAGTTCATGGGAAATGTTTAAGAGGCCTATGTGGGCAAGAAATTTTATAGCGTCTGACCCCTACTCTGGTTCACAAAGCTGCTGTGTTGACATTTGTCAGCATGACCACATGTCTGTCTTGTCTCCAACACTGACGGAAGTAGATCTGGACTCAATGATTCAATGATAGCAATTTTTTATTTAATACTCCCATTGGGCCAGTTTGTCCAGGGTCTACACAAAAGCTGTTACACAGGAACAAGTAAGCCAGAGCGATCCTGGAAATACTGGGAGAGTCAGGTCTACAGTTTCTGTGTTCCCACTTCCATCAGAGACCCAGGTGGAAGGTGACAGAAGAGCGAGGAACCAGGGAAAGCAAACTGGTGTGCTCCAAAGCTACTAACTGAGCCTGGCATGAAGGAGAAAGTGTCTGCATTCTGCACCGTTACCACAGCAAGTGAGAGACAGGGTTGGGGTAGAGCAGATCTGCTCTGCCTGGGCAATGGGTTTACCACTCACTACCCAAGTTGGTAGGTGACCTCCTTTCTCTATGGCTCAAGTTTGACATAGGAAAGATAAACACCATATCTTGTCTAAGGGCCCTTCCATTTAACACATGCTATTTATTTATTTATTCAATCATTTGTGGGTGGGCATTGTGATGTGTGTGTGTGTGTGTGGGGGGGGGCTATACCTGTGTGCACGTATGTATGCATTAGGGTGGAAGCTCAGTGATGTCCAGTGTCTTTCCTTTGTTTTTATTTTTGACACGAGGTCTCTAACTAAGCCTAAAGCTCATAGATTTAGCTAGGCAGACTGGCCAATGAGATTGAGGGACCTTACTCCCTTGTGTTGTGGGCATGAGCTGCCATGTCCACTTGAGATCCGATCTTGTACTTTCTCAGTAAACACTTTACTGACCCATCCATCTCCCCAGCCAGCCCCTTTAGCATATACTTTTATTTGCTCACAAAAAAAAAAAAAAAAGTGCACACTGGAGTATGTGGGCTGTGAGTCTGGATGTGCACATATGTACCAGCTGGTGCTTATCAATTATGCAGCATATACAAGCCAGGCTGGGTTTACTTACCAGGCATAAGTCATGAGTTTCATGTTAATACAATGCCCGCAGGCACGATGATAACAACAATATCCCAAACAACTAGTACTTATTGAACACTTATTTTGCATCAGTATGGGGAACAAATGAAGTCCCAAGTGAATGTGTATTGTTGCCATGAGCACAGCCATGTCCAGGATCCCAGTGCCTCAGATCCACGGGAATGGCAAAGCCTTCCTTGGTCCATGAATAGGTATTACAAGTGATTGACCTTTAGCTAAAACCATTGTATGCAGAAACTGTGAACCACAGGCTCCCCCTCCTGCAAGACTGTGACCTTAAACTGCTCCCTACAGAGACCTGCTGCCAAGATTAGCTAGCCTGCCTCCTCCTTGTTCAGCCGTATATGGTAAACATGCCTCCTTTTTCAGTGGTACATAATAAATAGAGTTCCTGGGATGCTGATATGTGTCCATCAGAGAGCACAGCCTACCTGATCCAGCTTTTCTGTATGTGTGTCTGTTATTTCTTCATTCTCCATCACCCCAGTTAGGTTAGTCCCCAAGCCTTACTGTTCACTGCACACCAACCCAACAGTGATGAGTTCTGAAAGCTGTATTCTCTAGCACCTGGCCGCTCTGGCTGTATCTTCTTGCCTACAGCCATGTAAACTAGAGTGGTATACGGTAAGGGTGCTTTTATTTAATGCTCAAGATGCCCATCTCATTAATATTCAAATACAAGTGTTAGTGAAACTGTACATATGTAACTAACCTACAACCACTGGGTGAAGCCAGGGATCAGTGTCAGCCTTATGATTCAGGATTTCACATAGATCCATATGTTAATGAGGAAGTAATCATAACCACCTTGTAAGAATGGTCCTATGAGCCGTATCATTTTACAGATATGGGAACTCAGTGCTATATTGGTTAAGCAACTCTACACAGTCCTTCAACTAATGTCTGATGTGACTCATTTTCTAGGAGTCACAGTAACTAGACTGTCAGCTCCATACAGGTAGCAACCCCTGTCCTCATGTTAGCTGCAGTCTCCCGTGCCTCAGCCCAGCTCGTGGGATACAGGAGGTGACTGGTAAATACTGTAGAACAACCAAGAGTCTAATTCAGAACCCTCACTTGAGACTGATATGTGATGGATGGACCAAATAGTCAGCCTTTCATTAATCACGTGATTCATGACAAGAGGATAGCTCTACTGGGTGTGAGCAGATGAGCATTACTCCATCTCCACCCCTGGAAGCCAGCTGGCATTAGCTCGCATGCTGTTGACCCTTGGCTCTCTCATGCATAAAGGAAGACATCTGTAAGTTACTGGTCTGGGATACAGGGGTGGATACTCTGGTTTCATTGGCTTCTGTTCTGGAAAATGTATTGGCTGAACTGATCTTGCTTTTGTAGTGTGAGTGACTGTCCCTTGTGGGAGCTATGATTAGTTCTCATGATGCCTCTGCCTTTTCATCTCCAGTAAGGTTTTTTTTTTTTTTGATCGCCAGTGATAGCTAGTTCCATGTCCATGTGTTTCCCAGACCCAACAGGAGAGAAATGGAAGGAGAGTGGGCATCAGTGTCCCAGCGGTACACAACCTGCTCATGCTAATGTCGGGCAGTGTGATCTATCTCATTAGAGTTGACAGGATGTCCCTGAGATGACAGGGATGCTGCCCAGCCTCCTGTCACTCCCAGCACACCAGCAGGAAAAGAAACCTTCATAGAGGAAGCATTTAGCTCTGTAGAATCCAAGAGGGCTGATTGTTTAGTAAATATTTCATCAAGAACATTAGCTGTGGAGTTTGGATGCTTAAGTAATGCAGATAATGAAATGTAAACAATAAAAAATTAATAGTGTTTGAAATGTTAAGCATAATTAGGCAGGCAGTGTATCAGTAATGAGGGGGTTCCACTCATGGTGAATATCTTCCATCTACCTTCTGGGCTATACTACAAGAGAAACGACCTAAAACAACTTGCAGGAATTGTTCTAGAATCCAGCCTTGTATGCTGAGTTGTCTGAATGTTGTGTCTGCGGGCATCTACTGGTAGAGGCTGCCACGGTGCAGGCTTCTTTACAGATGGCCTGCACAGAACACTTACTGGGGTGTGTTGGAAGCAGGACACAAGAGGCCGTATACACAGTGCTGGAATGCATACTTCCAATCAAAGGCTATGAGAACGGGACAGGGCGAGTCCACATTTATTTAGAGAATCATGTCATGCATAAGGGCTCTCTGGAGAGTCGTTCCATTTATTCTTTTCTTTTGCTTATGGGCTCTCATCTTCAATCATTTCCCTTTTCCTCCCCAGTAGCTGCTTCTCTTCAGTCTAAAAATAATATGTTCAAGTGTCCTTCATTGCCCAAAGAGAATTCTCTTAACATGTCTCCCTACAAAAGCAGCCAGCCTTCCTCTCTCCTCTTATTCCTCATCAGACTTCCTGGAAGAGTGCAGCCCATTTCTGCCTTTAGCCTCCCTGAGTCTCATTTCCTCTGTGGCAGCCATGCTCTGCTGCAGGCTCCCCTGACACACACCCCCAGCTCTTACAAAGTCACCTGTGCTGTCCTACAGTTGAGCTGGTGACTTCCCTGGTCCCCTTTGACTTCAGCCTTCACATTTCTTTTGGCTTCTTGTGACCAGCTTTTAGGTTCTGGCCTGAGAACACCACCCTCAGTTCTTAACTTCTTTACATAGGATCTGCAAATGAAAGTCACCCAGGGCGGGATAGCAAACATATGTATGAGATGGGTAGGAGAGAAGGAAAGGGTGGGAAACATCATTTTAAACTTGTTTATATATTTTTAAATTAATTTTTCTGTGTGCCTGTGTGTGTGTGTGTGTGTGTGTGTGTGTGTGTGTGCGCGCGCGCACGCGCGCGCGCGCCATGGCAGGTGTATGGTGGTCAGAGGAAAATTCTCAGGAATCAGTTCTCTCCTTTGTACAGTGGGTCCCAGGGATTCACCTGAGATTATGAGACTTGAATGGCAGATGCTTCTACAGCTCTTTGTTTCTTTTCTTGTTACTGTGGAAATACCTTGACCAAAAGCTTTAGTGTTTACTTGGTTCCCAATTCTGGGTTGCATCCCATCATTGCAGGGAGACCAAGGTGGCCGAACAGCTAGTCATGTTACACCCACAGTCAAGAGCAGAGAGCACTGTATTTACACATGCCTGCTAGCACTCAGCTCAATGTCTCTGGCACAATCCAGGGTTCTCTGCCTAGGGAATGGTGTTGCCCACAGAGAGTGGGTCTTTGTACCAACTAAGACATCCCCCCCTGCAGATAACAGATATGCCCACTGCCCAACCTAATCTAGACAGTCCTTCATTGAGACCCTCGTTCCAGGGTCTCAATGTGCTGACCACTGAAACTAACCATCACATCTGTTGAGCCATCTTGCCAACTTGTTGATATGTTGACCATGCTTATCATTTAATGATGTTATTATTCTAATGTTACAGTAACAGACCTCTGCATTTTGAGTTGTCCTATTATGTTAGTGTTTGGTTTTATAAAACTTTCTCTGTTATAAAAGTCCATAACAGAAAAAAAAATCAAAACCCAAGAGAAATGACCACCCTCTGGTCCTCTTCCTGCTGGCCTGGTTTTGCCCTTTGTTCCATTCTTCTCTCTGAGAGCTTTGAAATATTTTTGTTTGAATTATATGACTTTGGCTATGCTTCCCACCAATACCTGAGTCTTCCAGCTTAGCTCAGGGTCTTACAAAGCTGAAGACATTCATCTTCTATAAAATTCTCAGTTCAGCATCTCTAAGGAACAGGTCCTAGATGAGTCTCTTCTGTCTCCCTTTTCTCCCAGATCTGCACATAAGCACACACATGACCACACTTTTCTACATCTTGCTTCCTTGACTTCTCACTTCAGCCACTTTTTTGTCTCTCGCTTCCTCCTCAGTTGACCAACAAAGGCCCAGCTCTCCCCTCTGAGATAACATTCACATCCAGCATTTTATTGTTGCTGTGATGCCATGGAAGCGACTTAGGCGAGGAAGGATTGTTTGGCTCCAGGTTCAGAGGCCGTCAGTCTGCCACGGCTGGAAAAGCATGGTGACATGGTCAGTCCATGGTGAGGGTGTTTATGGCAGCTGCTTGTCACACAGTTTTGATGCTAACCTTCAAAGGGGTGCCTCCTCCAGTAACCCACTTCCTCCAGCCCTGTTAGGCAACCTCCTACAACAGCTACCTCCTGGGGACAGGCATTCGAACACAGCAGCCTGTGTGGTGCGTTTCTCATTCCAGCTCTGTGTCTAACTCTGCAGTCACTGCCCTCACTGAGGACTTTATCTTCTGCCTGAAGAAGCTCACCAACTAACTGTTCCTTTGACTTTTTTTTTTCCCTCAGTGCATCTTCCACAACGAGGTTTCAAAAAGGTGGACAGATGGAACGAAAAGAAATTGACTGTTCTTAACACTCTGTTTTGGTCAGAATCTGCCTTCATTCCCCAGGTTCTTACTGAGATAAATGTCACTGGTCAGGTGGATCAGAACAAACACTTCAGACTATTCCGAGAATTATCTAAATCCCCACTCCCCATCTAACAGCTGTTAATTGTAGACGAGGCTGATTATCCAAGCATGTGGCATTCTTCATGAATAGGTATGCATTGTTGAATGAAGGATGGAACTCATACAATGAGTCTCTTATGAAACTGGAAGACTCCTTGACAACCTCTATTATTCTTCTCATTTTCAAATCCTTCTGCTAACAAAGAGACATGGAGAGCTGGGTGGTGTTTGCTTAGATGGTTTTTCTCCTCTAAGGAACAAATGGTGGACTGAATCTCGGGGAGTCTCTGACACCTAGGAGCAGCCCAGGACCTGAGAACAGAGTGTGGGAGGGGCCCTTGAAAATATGAGGTGCTGACATCACTTTCTCATCTCTAACTTTTTTTCTAATACTTCTGTTTCTACAACGACGCTTTCCAGAAGAGGTTGAAGGGGTAGTGCATGGTGAATTATTTTGCTTTTGCCAGAAGATTACCTTTTGGCTACTTGAGAAGAAAGTTCAGAGCATTTGAGGAACCAGACAGGAGGTGACTTCTGCCTCTTTCCCTTACCAACAAGTGATAGCTCAGCATTTCAGTTTCATCTGGTGAGAAGTGGTGGGGTTCATTTGGGAATGATCATTGTCAAGCATGCTTGAGATGTTACACGCAGGTGTGGCAGGAAGTCCAGATGAACATGCACACATTAATAGAAGCAGCGCTTAATTTAATCCTTGGCTGCACTAGCAGGAGCTGGAGAGGGTTTGGGCTCCCCAGGCATCCAACAATCTCTGTAACTTGAATTAAAGGCTATCTACATGACCTTTATATAAACCCCGAGTTTTCTTCTACAGCTGCTAGAACAAGGAGTCTGTAGTTTTGTGATAACTTTGCAACCCAATTCTTTGACATCTGGGAAGTTTCCCCCTTACGAGGGTGAGGTGGGGAGGAATTAACCAAATAATTTAAATATAACAACAAAGTAATAAAATATCAATTTCATTCCAAAGTTAATGGCATTACCTCAAGTTCTTTAGCACTTCATAGCAGAATAACTTGCCAACCCACACTTCACATATACATATTTATTCAATTCAGTAAGAGTGTGCTCTGCACATTGGCTACCCATGATTTGTGCCTATATAATAACTTCTGAATAGAACTCAATGCTTTATGGGTCTTTGGTGGGATTTTTAAAAAATAAATTCTGCACAAGGGATGGCATTAAAAGGGAAAAAGAATACAATGTGATTTTCCTCCTATGTAGACATTAGTTTCCTTTTATTAATCCAAGCAATAAAAAATCACTGTGACATGCTGTCATTATTTATTATTTATTTTTCACATCTTTCTTTAAAAAAAAAAAAAGGTTTAGAGTGGTCTATTTTAACATGCTGTTCGAGTCTTCAGAATCTGTTCTCTGGAAATAGCTGTGAGATTGAATATACAGAACTAAACCAGAACAGCCGCTGTAGAGCCAACTCCTCATGCAACAGACAGACAGTGTTTATCGCGTGCCCGCTGGCCTGCTATGCTGAAATAACTCCTATTAAATTAGCAATTAAGCAAAGTAAAGCTTGACTTACAGAACAACCCAGAGCACAATGAGCTGAAAGTGATGACGATTGAATTCTTGAGTGCTGTGTATAGCTTTTAAATGTTACCTACAAATTTATAATGTATCTGATTAGCTTGAAATGTCAAAATCGTAACGGAAGACCCCACAGAGGCTTTCTAAAGGGCACAGCATCTCTCCTTTCTTTTTTGCTTCGCTTTCTTCTTTTCCCTCTTCAAGATTCTTCAGAAGAAGAACTAGCTAGCAAAGGCTTCCCGCTCAGCCTGTTAATAACAATCAGAAATATTCACAGTATTCCCTGGGTTTCCCCCACTTCTCACATGGTCAGATGTTAGCATGCAGTCCTTATCTCAACCTAATTACTTGCATATGAAGTTGCAACTTCGCAGCTGTCTCAAAACTTACACTGTTTTTTTTTTTTTTTTTTTTTTTTTTTTTTTAGGAAGGCATTGTTATCAATAATAGAAAGTGGGAGAGTCTTATCTCAGACAGACAGTAAGTGGAATTGCACCTGGCAAGCTGGTCCTGGGTGCAAATGCTGGCTCTCCCCTGAAATGTAGGCTTCCTGGTCTAATAAAGGAAACAATTAAAACTCCATTTGCATCAAGAGCAAGAGAGCCCTGGATTAATTACCTCGTAAGGTTGTATTTACATTCTCAGGGGCTAGCCACTGCCAGGTTCTATTTTTGAGGAAAAAAATACTGCTTCAGGTTAACTAAATCTACATTTTTTTTCTCTTAAAATTCTGTGTTGCCAAAGGAAACCTGCCACTCAAAGATCTTTCAAAGGTAGCCTCAGAAATTTTCATTTTCCAGAGTCTGGATGCAGCTAGGGAACTCAAGGTTCAGAACCAAAAGCCTAAACCAAAGAAGACATGGGAGGTTGATGCCTCTGTGAGGCTCAGAAAAGAGCAGATGTCACTCTTATGATGGTTGCATGATTGGCCATTAAAACTGGGATGAAGTCTGAACTGTACAGGTCCAGTGCCCAGGATGCTTTAAGCCAGAGGACTAGACACCAGGACAAGAGTGTCAAAGAGGTAACATCCCAATGGGGAGATGGCTCATGAGGAAAAGTGTCTGCTTTGTAATTACCAGGACATGTGTTAGATCCCAAAATTTATGTAAAACGTAGAGCGAGGGTGACATGTGCTTGCAATCCTGGCACTGGGGAGGCAGAGACAGGCAGACAGGTGGATCACTGGGGTTTAAGGATTAATCACCCTGTTCAAGGCCAGTGAGGAACCCTGTTTCAAAAACCAAAAAGATAAATGGTATCTGGGGAATGACTATTAAGGCTGTCCTCTGACCTTCACACACACACACACACACACACACACACACACACACACACACACACACCACTTCCCTCACCTGCAAGGCTTCTTGCTCCATCTTTTCTATTCTAAGCCTCCCTCCCTCCCTCCCTCCCTCCCTCCCTCCCTCCCTCCCTCCCTCCCTCCTCTCAGTGGCAGAGGGAATGATGGAGCAGCCATACTACCCTTAGTGGCTACCATGGTTGCAGCTCTGTGCCTAGGTTCTAAGTTACTTCCTTAGGTTTAGATTCAGCTTTCCAAAGCCATGATCCACAGATACGATGCCACAGGTTTCCTTTTCTAGTCAGTCACAAGTTATTTAGCTGTCAGTTTGTACCTGCAAATCCTCTGAACTCTGCAGACTTAGCTGAGGAAGCCAGCCTCTTTGCAGTTTCTGACCATCGCCTCTCTCTGTGCTGATTTCTTCACCCTTATTACACCAGACCCTCTGACAGATTTTTTTTATATTAACCTATTTATGTAGAACTGTATCTTGCCCTGATCTCTTCCTGCATTCTCTGTTTTGTATGATCCATGAAATGAGAGCCTACATGCTTCTCCAGCCATGGTGCCTGCCTCAGCATGGGCCCAGACTCAGTCATGGTGAAACCAAGAGCCAATGAAGTCACCAGTGAAGCTGCTGGAGGGTAGCCTTACAGAGAAAGCTTAGGAAGCTACTCAACAGGAATTGTCCAAGTTCAGATTCTCCGTTACCTAGAAACAATGCCAAACACCTTCATCTTTGACTTAGAAAACTCTCACAGTGATGCTTATTACGTTCATGTTTATGAGATTCAGTTCCTTTAAAGCTAGGTTCTGTTCATCCAGCAGAATTCCTCCTGTGGTCAGTACACCCCGCCCCCGCCTCGCTCCTACCAACAGTTTTAGGCATTGTGGTAGTGCCATTTCCTACATCAAAACTCTCCCTCCTGGAGAGGGAGGGGAGAGTCGTCTATAACCAAGAAGTCCACACAACTTGTAAGGCTCATAGAGCTCACGAACATACCAGGTTTAGGAAGGTTAGAAGGTGGCAGGTTCACAGATTTCCTACCTTCCTGCTGATTTATAAGCTGTGAGAAATTGCTGATGGAGAAGAACCTCTAGGGAGGAACTTGCTGCTTTCTCTCTTTGTCACTGGTGCTGGGGGGACTTTTCAATGAAGCTGCTCCTTTGAGTCACCCATGCTCCTTTCCTGCCCTCAAATCAGAGAAAGAGAAGTGTCTCCCTCTCTGCATCTAGCCCTCATACCCATCCTTATGATGATGGCTCCACTTCTGTCACAGAGGGACAGCTATTCTTGTGACTCTTCCAGGCCAACAAGCACAAGTGTTTCTCATTCAGGAAACCTCCCTTCTGGACTCTGTTCTCGGTCACATGTCACCCCTGCTTCCTCATTCATGGCTCCCTCAGTGAATTCTGAAATCTAGCTTCTAGTCTATCTTGCTAAAGTCACTAATCCCTCCCTATGATAGCTGCTTGAGTTTTAGTTTTAAAATCATGTCTTCCAAGGTACCTACACATAGGAACAGGAGCTTCGATAATGTGTGGGAAAGTCTTGTATGTTTGCCATTCATTTTCCATCCTTTTCCCAAGGAGCCTGCCAGACAATAATGTAATTAATTCATCTGAGTTTCAAGCTTCCCTCCATCTGTTCTTGGGGAAGATGAGGGTAAGGAGAGAAGAACTGTACTAATGAGCCATAAAAAATTGGCCATGTGAGTCTACAGTGACTACTACTGCTAGTCCCGAA
Organism: Onychomys torridus; assembly: GCF_903995425.1. Taxonomy (NCBI): domain Eukaryota; kingdom Metazoa; phylum Chordata; class Mammalia; order Rodentia; family Cricetidae; genus Onychomys; species Onychomys torridus. The sequence continues at coordinate 128,525,053 of NC_050448.1, forward strand.
AACAGATGATGTAGAAAGCTGCTATCTAAGGACTTCATGGAGTGGAAGACCAAGTGACCAGTAGATTTACTGACTCAGAGAATGCTTGACCTGCATTTTGACCCAGACAGAGTTTGAAGTGATTTATACAAGCAACTTCACAGCTACACTATCTATACGATGGTTGTCTTGCTTCTGCTAGATAATAGAGCCAAAGAGGTAAAGACAGAGTAAGAGAATTGCTGATGCTGAGAACCAGTGGGAGTCAGACTTAAACGGAGTAGCACGCCTCCCACCCCTGCCTGTCGCTTTCTATTTGCCCTTCCCAGTTGCACAATGAAATGAGCTATCTTTTTTTGTTGTTGTTGTTGTCAGTTTTCGAGGCAGGGTTTTATGTAGCCCAGGCTGGCCTTGAACTCAATATGTAGCAGAGGATTAGCTTAAACTCCTGATCCTCCTGCTTCCATCTCTCACATGCTGGAATGGCAGGTGTGCACCCATAATTTTGAGTCATCCAGTAGCTATATTAAAACTTTAAAGAACCTGATGAAATTATTTTAGCAACATATTTATTAAACCTCAAATGTAAAAATTGTGTGGTGATATATTTTCTGAAAAACTGTCTGCTTCAAAGAGACTGAACTTTTGTCAGATCATGCACTAAGTTAATAACATGCCTTGATATCATTTAAGACTATGAACTTAACCTGATGTCCTGCTGTGTGCTCAGCCTATGCAAGTTTAGCTTGCTTTTAAGAGAATGATGCGACCAACCTTACTATTCCTTGAATTTCTCATGCAATTTACAACATACACTAATGCTTAGCATTAATATTAGCTATATACTCCTCCATGCTGCAGACCCAGAATAATGCATGTGGATATACGTTTATGGTGGTGATCATTTGCTGAAAGTGTCCAACAGGTTGGAAGCAACCTCAAACAAAACAAATACCCACCACAAGTGTTGGATTATAGATTGATAATGTCTGTTTGTGGTTTGAGTGCCATTCTGGGTCAGTAAAGTAACTTTTTCTCTTGTAAAACTGTTACAGAGCTCTGTAAAGAATCCCTTGTTCCTTCCCCAGGCCATGGTTTCTGTACTGTTCAATAAATACATTTCAAAGCCCTTTGTTGGGGATAGGCACAATGCACAGGTGACAATGCAGAAAACCTCAGAAGTTTCCTAGTGAGACCTTACTCAGGATCTGAGCCAAAGGCTAAAAAGGGCCAGGAAAAGAAACACACTTTGACCCTGAAACCAGAGCCAAATCTGTCCTTGACCAACTGAGCATGAAACCAACCAATCCCTGGGCAGAAAAACCAACCAGTCCTTGAGCATGAAATCTAGCCTATCTGACTTTGCCCAAACTCAAGGAGATCGAAATCTGACCAATTCCCTCCCTGAAAATCTTCTCCCTGGAAAAACTCCACCTCTAAGAAACCCTATATAAGCCACTCTGCCTGGTCAGTTGGTGGCTGCCCTTCTCTACCCTGGCAGAGGTAGCTGCTCTCCCAAATTCCTTCCCAAATAAATTTCTTGAAAGAGTTTTGGGTGGAGCTCTTTCAACAGGCACAGAGCAGAATCTCTTCTGGCATGTTCCCATGGGAGCAGAGCAGAGATAACAACTTTTCTTCACCTGAGCAGATTGCTCTATTTCTGCAGGGGTTTCCCCCTTAGCAGAGTGAAGCAGAAGTAACATCTTGGCCTGGAGCTGAGAAGAAACAGACACCTCTGCTGGGAAGCTCCCTTGGGTGGGTAGAACAGAGCTCAGCGGTAAGGGCTCTCTCTCAGAGAGGAGCAGGATTGTCACATCCTGTGGGGAGACCATACCCCACCACACCTCAGCTTCGGGTGTAGCCTGACTTCCCTACAAATCAGGATACCTTTCTCCTCACAGCTGTAGGTATCTAGGATACCTTCCCTTCATAGCTGGAGGTATAGCCTGTAGCCTGACTTTCCAACAAGTTGGGATGCCTTTCCCTCCAGAGCTGTAACACTGGTACTGAGGGCCACTCAGCTCTACACCATTTTGCTAGTACATGGTCCTGTCAGTAGCAAAGCCCAAGTTTTAAAACTACTACTTCTTCTTCTTCTTCTTCTTTTTTTTTTTTTTAATATGAGAGGATACTTGCTTTATTCATTCATTCTGAAGCTTGAAAGCATATGAGTTGGACAGATAGCCATTGAGTTACCCCATCCAATTTTAGCTGCCTGATGGCAGGGATTTTTTTCTACCCTTTTCAAATTCTATGTCTCATTGTGGAGAACAACGTTCACAAAACAGCAAGTCCTCAAATGGGGGAAAAAAAAAGCAAGGAATTTTGCATTTTCACGTTAATAGCTTAATATGTTAATATGTCCAGATTGGCTTTACTTATTGAATTCATCAAATGTCACTTTGTGCTAAGGCCTATGGCAGACACCAGACCCTAGGACAATCATGACAAACCCAGACCTTGCCCTCAGGAAGCACACAAGGAAGCTGGATTCTTTACCAATACAGTGTGGGCATGTATCAGGGCCTGGACAGCTGTGGGAGTGGTCGATGACTCCAGCAGAGGCTTTGGGAATGTGTGTAAGAAATGTGGTGCAGGAATGATGGGAACATGACGAGCTAAAGCACCTTTCTCATTTACTACAGTTAACTGATTAGCCAGCTGATCCTTGCTAGTTGGGGGTGTAGGTGAGATATAGAGAAGCTGCTAGTACAACCCTGGTGTTTCAAAATAACCCTAAAGGCCCAGGCAAAGCAGTGGGATCAATGAGCTGTCTTTATTACTACAGAACCAGAGATAACACCACAAGTGAATTAGGTACATGGTGGATTCAACATGACATATTAGCTATGGTTCAAATAATGCCAAGAATTTCCTTCTGGTAACATTTGCAACAGCATGATTTTGGAGTTGCATGCTATAATGAGAATGGCTATAACACATGACATCACACTGGCAGTCAATGAAGGATGGAAATGCAAGTGTGGCCTCACAACAATTCCCATTAGGATAAAGAGTTGACCTTTATGTTCTATTCCCCGATCTGAGGGGAGAAGGGAGGAAGCAGATCAGCTCTGATAAAACCTGAAACTATTATCTCTCCTTGCTTGGTAGTCCACAGGATAAACCTGAGCAGCGGCAAAGCCATGAACAGGTAGCCTGTCTCGGGGCTCACTCCACCAATGCTTGCTCAGGGTATCCCCACCAAGCTTTACACATTGAAAAGAACACCACTTTCCAAACTGAACCCCAAATTGTTCCTTATAGTATGCAGTTGATCTAAAATGCAGTGTGACACCAGCATGCACAATTATATCAGAATCACAAATAAGTGACTTTAATATATTTATGAACAACCTCTATGGATAACTCATCAATCAAATATAAATGCTTTGAGAACATGATAATGGCATTTATTAGACAGGCATAAGAAGAACAGTGACATTTTATTGTTGCCAAGAGTAACAAAACACAATGGAGACAATTAGAGACCCCACAGTTACAGGTGAAAAGGAAAGACCTCATATCCCATGCAAACAAAAGGCACATAAGAAGAGCATGGGGGTCCTATTACAATCATAAATCTGCAGAAACACAAATAGAATGCACCATAGTTCGGTCACAAGAAAAAATTCTTCCCTCTGGGGCTACTTTTATTAATATGCGTGTCATGTTTTTAAGTTGTCAGAGCCGGTCCTTGGTCACTCTTGATGCCTTTCCCAACACTGACAAGGGAAAGTGGTCTCACTTGCTTTTAATTTATTTTTACATTTTTGGAGATCACGGCTACTTTATTTTCTCCCTCAGTTCACCCTCTCTGTGCTCCCTAATACAGCACTATGTATAGTGCCCAGAAGCTGGAGAAATGTAAGTGCATGTAAGTAACAACAGAAAAGCAGTAGGATGTTTCTAAAATGCATTTTATGTGTCCACTAAAATATTACTTCAGAGTTTCAAGAACGTGGGAAACTAGAGGCAGTGTTAAAAGCACAAAGCCTAAAAGGAAATCATTGGGTATTATCTGAAGACGTTATACTTTATGCACAGGGGCTGGAGATGTGGCCCAGTTGGGAGAGAGCTTGCTTTACATGCGTAGAGTTCTGGGTTCCCTGCCCAGTACTGAAGAATCTGGGTGTTATGGCACATGCCCACTAGTCCTTACACAGAAGCACGTGGAGGCCAGCATCACCTTGAGTGACAGGTATTTTGAGGTCAGTTTAGGTTAAAGATTCTTTCTCAAAAATAAAGGAAAATGTACATGTAGTGTAAAGACATTTGTGGAGTAAGGACATTCCAGCTTGGGGACAGTGGCAGAGTAGTTGCCTTAGCATGCTTGAGGTGATGTGTTCTATCCCTAGAACCACTGTAGTGGATAGCCATCCCAGCATTGGCCTGGAAGTTCCAACCCCCATTGAGGCTTCGGTAATGATCACACCCACAAGGCGGGGCAGAGGAGGGAGCGGAAGACCGAGGATCAAGAAGGGGTCGCTCTCTGGGTTCCAGGACGCTGGACGCGGGAGGAGACCGAGCAGAGTTCTCCAGAGAACACCACCGGACTGCGTTATACCTTTGCCAGACCCTGCAACCTACCCCTTCATTTGTAAGTTAGCCCACAAAATAAACCTCCCTTTTAACTATGTGGAGTGGCCTTAATAATTTCACCAATAAACCACCCCCTCCCACCACTCAGAACATCATAACTAAAAAGACAATCAACAAACTGGACAATATTTGCAGTATGTGACAAGCAAAAAAGTGTAAATTTTTAATATGAAATAAATTTAATATGAAATAAATTTTCACAAGGCAGTTTTAAGCTAGATGAAAATCTCAATTTACAGAGGGACATTTTCAAAAGAAGTGAGTAGTGAATATATGAAAACATGCTTGAGGGCTTGGGAGGTGTCTCCATGAAGTGCTTACTGTATAAGCACAAAGACAGGGGGTGGATCGCCAGAACCCACATTTAAGAAGCGGAGGGTAGTGAACATGCTTGCACGCCCAGCGCTGGGGAGGCAGGTGGAAGCGAGTCACAGGTCATCCCTGGAGCCCACTGATCAGACAGCCAAGTCTATTTCACTAGTCTCAAAAAATAAACAACACAAACACAATTTAGATTTTTCCCGAGCAGTAACAGTCATGCTTGTCCTCTGCACACACACACACCTGTGGCACTAAAGTCCCATTGACTTGGTCAAGCATGAGGAACTGAGCCCAGGAATCCTGCATTATGCCCTAAAGAACTATGTGCAGCCTGCAAGTCCTACTACATCAGGGTCATGGGCTACAATGCATCTGTCTTTGACACAGCCATCTCTTCTAGAGAGGTTTGTTTCTTGTCATCTTGAAATAGTATTTTTCAAATACAAAACAAGCTCATTTTTGATATAGCATTTTTTTTTGTTTCCCAGGGACTATAGAAAAGAAGAAATTCCCATCTGTATTACCTGAGCCACAGGAGGCATTACAACCTCAGCGTGCATTTGTATACTCAAGTAACAGTGGAATGCACATCACGGAACACACATGCCACGTCAATTGCCTGCCTGTCTGTCTTCCTCCTTCCTTCCTCCCTCCCTCCCTCCCTTTTTTCCTTCCTTATTTCTTTCTGTTCTTTCTTTCTGCCTATCCACCTTTTTTTTTTAATGTGTAAGAATAAACATGCAAACTACAATGAATGTGTGGAGGTTCTTGGAATCTAACTCAGGTCATCGGAACATCAGACTTGTCAGTAAGTGTCGTTGCTTTTTATTTCCAGGCATAAAATATTTCACTTAGATGATTATACATAATAATGCAGGCTTTGAAACTTAGCACAATGCAGTGAGAACCTGTTACTTGGAATCTCACAGCAGTACATAGATGAACCTGGCATTGGGTTGAGGACGTTTGTGATTGGGAGCAGAACACAGGCCTTTTTCCTGGCCCAGTCCACGCTATGATCTTCAAGCATGAGCGACTCTTGTGGAAAACATAAGGCTATATTTGGTATGAATTAGTAAATCCAAGTAAATTGTCAGAATCATTAAAGAAATAAGGTTGTCCAATTCTTAGCCTTTTTAGTTTCAAACAAAAGTAAATAAAATCTATGTTGACTGCTCACAGATCTACACTAGGCAGAAATGTGTGGACTCAATGACTGCATATCTTTAACTTTTGAAGATGTATTGGGCTGTCCTGTTTCCATTAGCTGAGATCATCCTCAACCAGAGATGGTGGGCATTTGATCTCCTGGAGCTCTAGACACTCTAGCCATTGGTGCCCCTAATGACGGGGCACAGGGGACCTTGGCATGTGTACGGCAGTCCTTGAGAAGCCAAAGAAACATGTTTAAACCAGACTCTCCCTGAAGTTGTCTGCAGAGAAAAGGAGACACAGAATTGTAGTTCTGAATGTCTTAGGAAAGAGACAATATATGGAATGTTTTGATGCCTCCAGAAAGTACAATAAATGTTAGACGCAAAAATTGATCCCGTGGACCTGGGCATCCACTTTCCACTCACTAAGTACTCGCATGCTTCCACACCAAGTCCTGGTGACTGATACATCAAAATGAATGGGATGAACTGCCCTCAGGAAAACTGACTTGAACGAAACTTCCTATTAGGGATATTGTCCCCAAATGCTCAGAGGACATACTCAGCATGCCTTCAGTGTTCTGCTGTGGGCATCTCAGATTTTGACTTTGAATGAAAGGCCTATGGAATGAGAAAATGAACCCTAGTTTGTGTACTGTAGAGATATAAGTAGTACCTCTTTGAGAAGGAAAGGCTCTCAGTTCAGGCCTGAACATATGTACATATACTCACACATATACCTGTGTGCCCAGCACCCACTTAAAGTGAGACAACCCAGAAGCCACCTGTCTTTCCTTCAGTATCATGGCAGGGCTGATCTCCCTCACTCAGCTTTAATGTCCATTCCTCGTGCTGGGTTTATCTGACTGTGTTTTCAGGAAGATTTCTACTTGACACATTGGTTAAGGTCCTGGAGTGCAGCACATATAACTTCACCTTGGAATGACATGTTAATTTTTAAAGCTGATGAAGTACAGGTTCTGTGAATATCTGTATTGTGTCACTAGATGTGACACTAGATGGTGGTATCTTGGAATCATGCTTTTCCCATTGTTCCATGACCAACCTGGAAACTTGGTTCTCAGTAGGACTAGAGACCAAAGAGGGTAGTCCCACTATGACCAAAGAGGGTAGTCCCACTATGACCAAGGAGGGTAGTCCCACTATGACCAAGGAGGGTAGTCCCACTATGACCAAAGAGGGTAGTCCCACTATGACCAAAGAGGGTAGTCCCACTATGACTAAAGATGGTAGTCCCACTATGACCAAGGAGGGTAGTCCCACTATGACCAAGGATGGTAGTCCCACTATAACCTAAGAGGGTAGTCCCACTATGACCAAAGAGGGTAGTCCCACTATGACCAAAGAGGGTAGTCCCACTATGACCAAAGAGGGTAGTCCCACTATAACCTAAGAGGGTAGTCCCACTATGTGTCCATTGTTAGTAACTTGCACCTCCCACCTGGACTGCTTCAAATCCCCCTTCCCTGACCTTCCTGTCCCATTATTTTCTTTGCATCATGCAAAGTTCAAAACTTTAAAAATAAGCTTGCATTTTCATTATAGACTCACATGCAGTTAAAAGAAAGAATACAGAGACCTGTATAACACTAACACCTTGCAAACACATTCTACAGTGTCATAACCAGAATAATAACCTAGACCCAGGCTAGATTCAGAGCATTCTGGATTCCTCCGGGTGGCACTTTCACAGGATCACACCCCTTTGCTGCCTATGGATTCTGATTGTTCCAACACTATTTATGAGCTGTGCTGTTTTTCAAATTGAATACGACTGTTGTACATGTTTGTGTGGCTCTATTTCTGGGTTCTCTGTTCTGTCCCACTATGCCCACACCTCTTGTGACATCGTATCATTTGGTTATCATAGTTCTGTTACACAGGGTAAATGTTCTCATTTGGTTCTTTTCGGAGGAGGTTTTAGGTGTTTTAGGACACTGCCTTCCCCTGTACATTTTAGGATTTGCTTCTGCATGGCTGTAGAAGTCTTGCTTTGTTTTGATAAAAATGGCATTCAACCAATGGTTTGGGGGATAGTTCACATTTACTGTGTTGACTTTTCTGTGTGTACACCATGCCTTTCCATTTATTTAGATATTTTAAATGTTCTTTGGTTGTATTTTGTGGGTTTTAGCAAAAAGTTCCTATTCATATTAAGTTTATATCTAAGTATCCATTTTCTTTGAAGTGATTATAAATGGTTTGGAGTTTCAATTTTTTTTTATTGTTTTTTTTAAAGTTTTATGTATTCATGTATTGTACATATACACCAGAAGAGGGGATCAGATCCCATTGCAGATGGTTGTGAGTCATCATGTAGGTGCTGGGAATTGAACTCAGGACCTCTGGAAGAGTAGTCAGGTGCTCTTAACCACTGAGTCATCTCTCCAGCCCCAAGTTTCAAATTTTATTGCCAGAAACCATTGTGAATAAACAGAACTACAGTTTCTTGTGCCTGTTCATCTTCTCTCCTGTGACTGTGCATAACCTTCTATTCCAAGCAGCTCCTATTTATTTATGTGTATATGTGTGGTCATGTGTGTGTGGATACACACACATGTACAAGTGACATGCGTATGTGAACATGTATGTAAAGAGCAGGGCACATGTGAGTGTGTTATTCTCCAGGCACTGTCCAGTTGCTTTTTGTGAGACAGGGTCTCTCATTGTCCTGGAACTTACCAAGTAAGTTAGGCTGGCTGGCTAGCTAGCCTGGGGCTCTGCCTGTTTCTGCGACCCCAGCAGTGAGGTCACAGAACTAGAGTCTGTGTTTGCTAGGCGAGCACTTCACCGACAGTGCCAGCTCCCTAGCCCTTCTTTTTGTTTCTAAAGAACATTCCTTGTAATTTCCTACACTGAGAATCACATCATGTGGAAACAAGGACAACTTAATTTCTTCCTTTTGAGTATACATGTATGTACTAGTCAAACCTTATTCTTTTTGTCACTGTGACTAGATCTGACAAATTTAAAGGAGGATTTGTCCCCTGGCTTCAGTAGACAGGAGGCTGGGCCCATTGCTCCGTTGTTTTTGGGTCCTGATGAGACAGAATGTCATATTGGAAGGGACAGGTGAGCAAAGGTGCTTGGTTCTTGACAGCTATGAAGCAGAAGGAGCCAGGCAAGGGGTTCTAGGACAAGATAGAGTTCCCAAGAACATGTCCCAAACCCTACTTCTTCCAGGTTCTAATTCTAGAAGTTTCTACCGGGTCTCCATTATACTCCATGAAGCCATCTGAGGGTGAATCTGTTGTTCCTATCCTGAGCTTCTGTTATGAGTATTGTTTTCTGTCAGCTGTTCACTGTGCTTCCCTCTGCATCCTGTTAATGGGACCTATTGATTCCCGCGAGGTGGATCCGTTTTGCATCCCTGTGGAGCTTTTCCAGTCCTAATCCAATTATTAGTGGATACAGGACGATTGGAGATGGTCCTTGGGATCTGGTGGCTTTTATGGAATTGGTCTGTTCTTCCAGGTTGTCAAGGGCATGAGGGTGAAGCTTCTCTGGCATCAGGCTGTTAACCTCTCAGCAGCCACAGAACTTGCACTGGCGTCATATTTTATTCTGGGTACCGATGATGCCTGTCTCCTCACTTAGATTTCCCACAGTCTTGATGTGAGATTACCAGTCTTATGGATTTTTGTTGAGTGATAAGCTTTATGTTTCATTGATTTTTTTCTGTTGTCTTCTTACACTGTTTCTTACTCCTCTTTATATTGAGGATCACATCCCCAAGACAAAGGAAGGAGAATTCTTCTCCTCTCATTTTTATTGGTTTCTTCTTGTGCTGGTTACCTTCTGTTGTTCACTTGAAACACCTTGGAAGAGGTTGAAGAACTTCCCAGATCACACTGGCCTGTGGGCATGTCTGTAGGGAATTCTCTTGATTATTGATTAGTGTTAGAGGGCTAGGCCCATTGTGGGTGGAACCATCCCTAGGAGGGTGAACATGGGCTATATAAGAAATCTAGTGGAAGATGAGCCAGGGTGTGAAATAGGAAGCAACATTCCTACACACTTTCTGGTTCAGTTTGTGTTTCACTTCTTGCCCTTACTATCCCTGATGACCATCTTACGACCCGTGAGAGGAGTCATCCCTTTACCTACTGAAATAGGGAAGGGCCTGGTGATTTGGTCCTGGTGTCTATTGGAGCAAAGGACATTCCATCTTTTCTTTCTGCCTTCTGTGTTGGTGGAAGGCTCATCTCTTCTTTTCAAGGTGAAACACTCTCTCCCCAGTTTGCTTCCAGTCTCCTCTGGAATTGCATCACATCTGGTGACTTTGGCTTTCTCTTTCATCTCTAACTATTCTTTACACATTAGTTGGCTCTCTTTCTACACTAAACAAAGCCCCCCCCCCCACCCCAGGCATACCCCACTACTCAATTATTTACTGTTTTCTTTGCCACCAAATGTCTGCCTCTACCCTCTTCCTACTCATTGGGTTACTATCTAGTCTCATGACTCCGTTCACTTCTGATTCTGTTTCCCAGCTCCTACCTCTTCTGACATTAACTGTTCCCACTCACCACCCACAGTAAGCTCTCTCTTTTTCTTCCTACCTTCTGCTCCTGGCTTGTAGCTTGCCTGTTACCCGTGAGTCTCTGCTCTTTGGCATCACCTTGTGATTGGTGTTTCCACACTAAGCAGCATTGGATGGCTTGTCCAGGTACTCGTCAAACAAATGCCTGATGGTCACATCCATTTGTTAGAACTCACAGGCTGACTTTGGGCCAGCTGTGACCAGTGCAGGAAGATAGTGTGGATACCCAGAATGCTGTGCCCAAGAAACATGTTAGAGCTGGGAACATTAAGAGTATAGCACAACTTAAAATTCCTGGCTGAGTATACTTCTGGCATGAGTTATGATTTGCACTGTTTTTATTAAAAGGAGCTAAGTAGATTGTTGAATGATTGATATTATATCTGAAGTGTCATTTTTTAAAGCCTATTAATACATTTAGGTTGAATTTTCTTCTCAGTTTCTGAGTTACATTCATCTAAAATTCACCAAGGATTATCAGTCAGATGCCTTTCTTTAAGATGTCAGAAAATGAGGAGATTGATTCATAGAAGGTCACTGGGCTTATAGTAGTTGGCTTTTTAAATTTTGAAGTTCTGTTATTTCTTTGTGGGAAGTAACATTAAAATTTTGCTGGCATTTCACAAGCCCGGGTATGTAGAACCTACTCAAGGATTGCCTGAGTTATCAGGTGTGGTGGTGCACACCTTTAATCCCAGCACTTGGGAGGCAGAGGCAGGTGGGTCTCTATGAGACTGAGTGAGTTCCAGGCCAGCTGGGACACAAGGTGACCTTGTCCCTCCAGGAGATAATTGGTTCTGAGAGATCTGCTCTCCTCTCCTGTGCAGGGATCCAGATGTGTCCCCTCCCTGCTACCACCCATTCCTCCTGTCCTTGCTCAGTAGTGTGGGTGTTTAAAACTAATTTGTGTGCCAAATCAACATCACAGAGATGAATATAGGACATCAAACCATGATACAGGACGTTAGTGGCCCCTCTCCCAACACATCTCCATCTCCAAGCTTCCACACAGATGTCCACCATATGGAATGTTGTATTTATGGTGTCTTCTCTAGTTATGTATGCATCCTGTGTGTGGCAGGTCACAGTGCCTTTCTATTATTTCTCGCACAGTGCTCACACAGCGTCCAGGCAGAGTGACTCCTGGTCTCTCTTCAGCTTCCACTCCCTGATTGAAGCTTATCTTAGGGGAAGGTGTCTGAATGTGCTGAGAGTGTAACAAAGAAAGGTCAGAAGTTTATTAAGCAGCTAAGAATGCTTGACTTTGTCTTTGGGAATTTGGCTTAGCTCGGCCCACATTTACTCAGTATTATACCCTGTGAGGCACTAGGGACGTGGGGTGAATTAATATACATTCTTAAATCAAAGACTGTATACTCTAGACAACCAGACAGCCAAGACCATGCCCTCTGTGGCCACAAACAATAAATTTTTTTTTGGATGGCCACCTTGTATTGTTGAGGGAGAAGTGTGTGCCAGAAAAGACTCCAGACAAGACTCTTGAGCCACCCCAGGACCAGCAGATGAAAATCACTAGGGGAGATGCTACCAGTTGTGGTGATGTATTGTGTATCAAATAAAGCTTGCCTGAAGATTAGAGAACAGAGCCAGCCACTATATTAAACACAGAGACCAGGCAGTGGTGGCACACACTTTTAATCCTAGCACTCAGGAGGCAGAGATCCATCTGGATCTCTATGAGTTCAAAGCCACTCTGGACTACTTGATTGAGTCAGTCTAGGAGAGAAACAGAGCCGGGAAGTGGTGGCACACACCTTTAATTTCAGTACTTGGGAGTCACACACCTTCAATCCCAGTATTTGGGAAGCACACATGCCACTAATCCCAGCACTAGGAAGGAAGTAATGGCTTGGCAGAGAAAGGTATATAAGGTGTGAGACAGAGCTGAAGGCTTGTTTTTCTGGCTGAGGAGTCCTAGAGATAAGATGTGGCATTGTGGCAGTGGCTTGTTCCTTTGTCTCTCTGATCTTTCAGCATTTACCCCCATATCTGGCACTGGGTTTTTATTAAAAGACCACTTTAAGATTCGTGTTACAGCCAGTCTAGAGGGATTTCAGGAAAAACCCACAGTGAGACCAGCCGTTGGGGAATGATGCCACAAACATTCTCTGTACATTTGAAAAGCTGTGGGTTTGTTGCCTTTAGTAACAACGTTTGTGAGAAGGGCTGAGAGGTGAGCCAGGCCATATTGAAGGTGGCTGTCTGGCCCTGCTGGGGAGCTCCAGTCAGTCCTGACATTCTTGAGGAAGTCGGGGAGCCATTTATGTGGAGAGAGCCTTGAGCATTTGGGTTCCTCAGCAGGATCACTCCCAACTGCGCAGAGGGTATGAAAGGGGAAAGCTAGAGACTGCTCTACACAGGCAATTAGGAGAGACCTCTGACAGCTTGACAAATAGAAGAAAATTAAAAGCATTTTAATGGAATTTTAAAACATTCTGATAGCATTCTAATAAATCTACCTACAAATGCAAAGTAAAAGAAAACAGGGAAAAAAATCCTCCTGATTCTTCAGCTACACAATCAACTTCATGTTAACTTTTAAAATCTTTGTTCCTTTCTGTCTGTCTGTCTCTCCGCCCTCTCTCTCTCATGTATGTGTGTGTGTGTGTGTGTGTGTATGTGTATGTGTGTGTGTGTAATAGACACAGCTTATTTTTCAGAGTTCTTTCTATTACTGTCTAGCTAAGAAGTGTGTTTGTTTCTGCATGCCAAGCTTTGCTAAGTCATAGCAGAAAGAAGGGTGTGGAACATCTGGGGTCTGCTTAGGGCTCAGCTCTTCTGACCCCCCTTTTCAGCCATGATACTTCGGTAAAAATGACTTTCACAGTGGAAAGATTTTGTTTAAGATTCCTTCTTTCCTTAGTTGTCATAGAGGCCAGGGAAGAGATTTCAGATATACTAACTGCTTGGCTCTTACCTATGGCTCCACTCTCTGAAAAGGGTTAGCTAGTCAATGGGTTAGCTTTTCAGGAGAGTTGTTTTGTTTGTTTTGTTTTGTTTTGTTTTTTAAACATGCTGTTTAGCATGATGGTTAGGTTATATGGCGTCTGACTAGGTATGAAGTAACTGCTATTTGGTCAAATGTGTTTTGGGCAGGATTCTGAGGTTGTCTGGATGGGATTCACATGTGAACCAATAGACTGGGAAAGGCAGATTGGCATTGCTAGTGTGGGAGGGTGGGCCTCCTCTGTGGTGGTATTGTGTTCCCCAAAATATTGTGCACTCTAATAAACTTATCTGGGGTTAGAGACTAGAACAGCCACAATATTAAACATAGAGGATAGGCGGTGGTAGCACATGCCTTTAATCCCAGCACTCAGGAGGCAGAGCCATGCGGATCTCTGTGAGTTTAAAGCCACACTGGAAACAGCCGGGCATGGTGACTCACACCTTTAATCCCATAAAGTGAGCCTTAATCCCAGGAAGTGATGGCAGAAAGCAGAAAGGTATTTAAGGTGTGAGGACAAGGAACTAGAGCTGGTTAAGCTTTTAGGCTTTTGAGTAGCACAGTTCAGCTGAGATGCATCCAGTCTGAGCAACCAGGATCAGCTGAGGAATGGACAAGGTGAGGTAGCTATGGCTTGTTCTACTTCTCTGACCTTCCAGCATTCACCCCAGTACCTGGCCCAGGTTTGTTTTTGTTAATAAGACTAAGTTTCATGCTACACTCCTCCAAAAAACCGAACCCCTGGCTGGGACTAAGAGCCCAAAGAGAGTGAATTAGTGATGGCGATGGCTTGAATTGAAGTGAATTAGTGATGTCAATGCCTTGGACTAAAGTAAATTAGTGATGTCAATGCCTTGGACTGAAGTGAATTAGTGATGTCAATGCCTTGGACTGAAGTGAATTAGTGATGTTGATGCCTTGGACTAAAGCCTCAAATCCAAAGCCTGGCTTTTCTTGGGTTTTTCACCTGGTAGTTTATGGAGTAGAACTGACCTCTCTGGCCTTCCCGAATCCCTAGCTTGCCTCCCACTGAGGACTCTACTCCACAATTACACACAGCAATTCACCATGATGGACCGATCCATCGTGCACTTTCTAGCAGACACCAAAATCATGATGTTGTTAGGAAGCCTTCCAGTCACTGAAAAGTAAACCTTCTAGACATGGCTGACTTGTGAGCTGTGGTCCACATGAATCCCAGGATAGCTGGGAATGCAGTCAACATCTGTGTAGATGACACTAAGGTGTCACAGTGCCAAAAGGTCAGACATCAGGTTTAGACCTGCCTGGGAACAGGGAGAGAAACGTCCTGATCATGTAAGTCTCTGTCTCCAGCCCATGAGGCTGATGTGGCATCTGAAGAGGAAAACAATGGGGAGCTGCTGCAGTCCTGGTTTTTCTATTCCAATCAGAGACCCAAAATGAAGACGGGGAGTGAAGGTTTTATGTATAAGTTAGTAAAAATTTTATGTTTTTCACCAGTTACCAAACTGATTATTTAAAAGATTAGACAAAAACAAAACCCCTTATCTTTATCTACATAGAAGTGTTAGGTTGATTTCTTTGGGCAATCAATGCAGACAACTAGGATGCTGTCCTCTGGAATTACTGTATTTATGTGCCTTGCATTTTTTTTGAAGATCAAAAAAAATCATGCATCTTTAACCACAGCAATTGTGACAGAGCATATCACTGCCTGCATGTTCTAATTCCATGATTGCATATATTTGCACAAATTATATAATAAGATGCAATTACGATAATTACAGAGGAATAGGCAACAATTGAAAAAATTACAAATTGCCCCTAAAATAACACTAAATGATAAGAAAATCATCAGACAAACCAATACATGAAAAGAAAGTGTTTTAAGATGAACCCAACTGTCAAACAACAAACATTCCAGTGAGAATAGCCTTACTGAGCAAACTGAACCTCCCATGCTACAGCAGGACATAACCATTTCAGGGTAAAGCTCTTTTTGTTAGAGTGGGATGCTTAACATCTTGACTTTTCAAAACATATTATGGTAAGAGATCCCCTCTCCTTGCTGATCTCTTATTGTTATTTCAAAGACAAGAGGAAGGATAATTACTACAGTCATAAAGCACAGATAACTATGGAATTTTAAGTAGGAGGAGTTGGCTGTGTTTTCTTGTCTTTTTCCCTATAAGCAATGTCCCTAAATGCATTTCACTTTCAAGGACATGTAATCTGAGAATATTTGTCTAATCATTTTCTTCTTAGGAAAAACATAGCCATAAGACAAATGACATGGCTCATACATTGGAGTCATCTGTAAATTGTCGTGTATTTTATTTACATCCCAGTTTCTCACTTTGCTTTATAGATCAGACAAATGTCATTAATATAAAAATTGGAGAGTTTGTCTCTTTGGTTTCTTGTACAGTTATTTTATTGAATCTACAGCCACATCTTGGCAGACGGTGACATTGAAAAATTAACATCCTGGCACACTAGAATTCTTCACAAAGGAACTTAGATTCATTTTCTCTCTGGCATTTTCAGAAACCCTGCCTGTTCTAAGCACTGAGCTGAGTTTCTTATTACTATATATTTAACATTCTGTGATATACCAGTGTGCTGGGGCTTTTCATCAATATAATGTCCATTTTACAGATACAGAAACTGACTCTGCAAGCTGTGTGCAGAGAGAGGTGCCAGAGGTTCCAATGTATTTGAGTCAAGATGTGAACTGGTTGACACTAAGCTGGCTTCCAGAAGTACACAGTTTATGAGGTTGTGAGGGTGCAGGATGGATGTAACATGGCCAGAGCTGAGATGTCTTACAAACGACAGTGACAGAGACATTGACGTTCTGAGAGCCTGAATGTTCTGACCATGAAAGCAGGGCAGCCAACACTAGAAGCTTCCTGGGTAGTCCAAGAAGCCCTGTGTATTTTATTGCCCAGAAACAGCTTTAGTAGACACTGAGAAGTGATCCTCCAAAGGGGGACAAATCAGATTCCTTGAGAGATGGGACTAATACATAATTAAACCTTCAGGTTCCCAGGGCAGTGATGCATGCAAACACACCTTCACCGAGTCACTGATTATATGATCAGTGGTAAAGTCATTTGTTCATTCATGAGCAAATAGTCACTAAGCTTTGGCTCTGGGTCAGTCACTAGACAGGTCTTTGAGGGTATGAGAATAAATGAGGGGGATAAGGACTTCACTTATGGAGCTCCTATGCCTCAAAACAACCAGTGGTGTATATGTTGTATTGTAAAGAGGGAGGGAAGGTCCACATGGAGAAAAACTCTAGCCAGGGTGTCCCAGAGAAAGGCAGATCTAAGTGGATGCTGGGAAATAGTCAGGTAAAGAGAAGGATGAGAAGCTAGAGTCTGGAGGCAGCCTACTCTGCAGAAGGCTTGAGAGGAAAGAGCAGGCTATGATCAAGGCTGACCTTGATCCCACCTTGAGTTTATGCATCGGAACCTTCCTGGTAATCTAATGGAGTTGGGGAGTGGGGCCTGCAGAGTCTTCATGACAGGATTGCTGCCTTTATGAAGAGGTTCAAGAGCCCCAACCTTCTGCCATGAAGAAATATAGTGACAAGAAAACCATCTCCTGGAAGTGGGCCCTTGTCCCCCACTCACACACACAGGTGCTTTGATTTTGGAATTCTCATGGTTTAGACTTGAGAAAAATACATTTCTGTTGTTTGCGAGCTCCCCACTAAGTGGTGTTTTGTAACAACATCCTGTTGAAGTTAAGCCTCCATTGTAAGGATAGAAATGCCATCAAATTATGATGCTAAGAAGTGAGGCCTTTGAGAAGTGATCAGCATTAAGTGACATGGATCATCAAACTGCCTGCAAAGTGTCTAAATGAACAGCCATAGACCTGTGCCAATCCCAGTGAACAGCCACAGACCTGTGCAGCTCCCAAGCTTGGGCAGACAAGCTTCTTTTTGCAGTGGGTGGTGGTTAATACAGAGACACAGTACTGTCCAAAGTGCTGAGAATAAATGATTTCGAGAGCTCAGCCATAGAGAGGACCTCAATATCACTGCCCTTGCCCCCAGGCTTGGGGAACCTTGCACAGAGCAATGAAGAATATAAGAGCTGGAAGATGAGGAGGAGTGCTGAGAAACACTGTCCTGTGGACATAACAGGGTGTTATACACATGAACCCTCAGCAGCTGTGGTAACCTACACAAGATCTGTGCAAGATCGAGCCAGTTACAAGTTCCAGCATGGACTGGGGAGGGCCTTCAGAGGCCTCACCCCTAGCTACAGAACTGCAATTGATAGCTGCTAAGGGATGGAATCACTGTTCTATAGAGCGTGACCACCAGTAGATTCCCCACGCTCCAGTTAATGGTATCACATTCATATGCGTATGGGTGGCCCTAATAGGACCCAGTGAATTAAATAAAATTACATGATATCTTCTGAGTGAAGACCCCATCATTGGCTTAATAAGACCAGAGAGAGACATGTATGTTCTCTATCTTCATACCTTGTACTGTTCTGGGCTGCCTCAGGACTGTGCCAGCAAGACAAACACAGGCACAGTTTTGACCTTGGAATACCAGAATCCATAAGCCAAAGTCAACCTCCATTAAACTAAGACACAGAGCAAACAAACCAAGACAGAAAACAGGTTAAAAATAAGAACTTGAGAAAAATTTAGTAGGTGTGGAGCCATAAGTAGTAAGAGAAACTGGTGAGTGATAATACTATCATCAGAGAAAAAAGCCACTGTTATGAAAAGGTTTACAACAGAGAGTAAGCCTTTGTACACAGGAAAAAAAGCCAACAGAGGTTCTGAAGTTGGACCTATATGCCAGAAATATGTCATATGTAGCTATCAAAAATGCTGTACAGTGTGCTAAATTAAAGTTAATTAATACTAGACGAGATAAGTAAATACAGAACAAACACACAGAACAGGGACTGGGGTGACCTTGGAGGTAAAACTGAAGTGAGGCAGGGACATATCTGAAGGACAGCAACTAAAGCAGAAAAAACCAAACTCAGGCTGTTCCACTCCTGATGAGACTCGTGCTGCCCTGAGGAGAGCCTCTGCACACATGGGGAGCCGCCCTGAGGAGAGCCTCTGCACACATGGGGAGCCACCCTGAGGAGGAGCCTCTGCACACATGGGGAGCACTGGGTGCAGGAGTCATTTCTCTACTGCTGTGTTAAAGACTATGGCTCAAGGGGTGGTGGTGCACTCCTTTAATCCCAGCACTTAGGAGGCAGAGGCAGGTGAATCTCTGTGAGTTCAAGGCCAGCCTGATCTACAGAGGGAATTCCAGAACAGCCAGAGCAACACAGAGAAACCCTGTCTCAAAAAACTAGACACTAAACCAAGCCAACCAACCAAACAAACAAAAAAATATGATCCAAAGCAACTTGAGGGGAAAGGACTTATTTAATTTAAGCCCTCAGGTCAACTTCATTGCTGAAGGAAGTCAGGGCAGGAACCTGGAGGCAAGGCCTGAATCAGAGCCCATGGAAAATTGCTGCTTACTGGCTTGCTTCTCATAGCCTGCTCTGTTTGATTTCTTATATCATCCAGGACCACCCACAGTGGTACCACTCACAGTCGGCTGGGCCCTCCCACACTATTCATTAATCAAGAAAATGTCCTACAGACTTCCCTGTAAGCCGACCTTATGGAGGCACTTTCTCAACGTAGAGTCCTTCTTCTCAAATGACTCTAGCTTGTGTTGAGAGGAAAAAAAAACTTAACCATTGTACAGGGTAACCAGGAGAGTTACCCAGACAGATGGTTTTGGAAACTCACATAGTCATTGTCTGTTTTTTGTTTGTTTGTTTGTTTTTTGTTTTTTCTTGTTGCCGTGATCAATTATCCTGCCAGAAGCAATATAAGGAAGAAAGGGTTTATTTTTGCTCCCAGCTCAAGACACTGTGGTTGGGAAGTCAGGACCAAGAAGCTTGAAACAGCCAATCACATCCTCTCACATCCATAATGAGAAAACAGAGGATGAGTGAATGATTATACTGCTTGCTGCTCTACTACAAATATTTATTTTATATAGCTGTATGTGTATATGCCATGTATGTGCAGATGCCTGTGGCAGCCAGAAGAGGTCAATGGAGTAACTTAATATGGGTACTGGGAACCAAACCATGGTTACCTGGAAGAACAGGAATTATTCTTATCAGCTGGGTCATCTCATCTCTCCAGCCCTGCTTTTATACAGACCAGGATTTCATGCCCAAGAACTGGTCTCACCTATAATTAATAACAGGGACTATTGAAGTCCTACCCCTCAATAGTCCTCTCCCAGGGTCCAGGAAGAATCTAGAACCAGCTGATAATTTAACCTTTGATGATAAGAAATTCCTTAGTCCATACACTTTATTATTATGTGTCAGTTCTCTCTCTACACAGTTTCTATTCTGCTCTCATTGCCTAGCTCCTTTCTTGCCTGATTTGTCTCTACATTTATCTGCTGTCCCCTCTAGGTTCTATCTTAATTCTCTCATCTTAGTTCTGCCCCATCTAGGTTCTCATCCATCTAGTTCCTTTCCATCTCAGCTCCTCTCCCATCTCCTTTCTCATCTTGTTCTTCCCCATCTGTCTCTTCCTCATCTTCCATCTCCTTCCTCTAGTTCTCTCTTCTAGCCTTTCAACTAGTTCTTCCCCATCTCAGTTCATTCCTCTCTAGTTCTTACCCATCTAGTTCTTCCATTCTCTCTTTTCTTCTGTCTCCCCATCTGAAAATAAAACTCCATTTAATCCCTTTGGCCCTTATCTCTCCAAGCTATCTCTGATCCTGCTGTTTCTGGCAAGTGTGCTCGGTTGCTAGGCAACTTCCATCACAGCTAGATGTACCTGTAAGTTGGAACCCTTTAGTTCTGAGTTAACTGTTAAGGGGTAGATCTAAAACTAGAGATAAGACTTTGGAAAAGGAGAAAGTTAAGCTTAATTAGCACATCCGCCAGGCCTTCTCAAACAGATAGTCTGGATGCTTAAGTCTGCTCTTAGAGAATCTGTGAGGTAGGTATCTCAGGTACGATACTTTCATCCATCCAGGCATGGTCCTGGCCAGATGCTGCTGCTGCTGCTAATGACAGAAAGGCCTGAGATTAGGGATCCTGGCTGCATTAGTGTGTAGCAGGAATCTTAACAAGTCTTATTAATAAAATCAAACTTGAGCCATATATTGGGGTGAATGCTGGAAGATCAGAGAGACAGAACAAGCCACAGCTTCCTCACCTTGCCAGTTCCTTAGCTGATTCTGTTTCCTCAGACTGGAAGCTTCTGAGTCCTCATCCAGAATGGGTCTCAGATGAACTGCTGCTAGAAGCCTGAAAGCTTAATCAGCCAAATGCTTCTAGTTTCTGGTCTTTACACCTTAAATATCTTTCTGTTTTTGCCATCACTCCCTGGGATTAAAGGCTCACTTTCTGGGATTAATGGCAAGTGTCTCCATGCCTGGCTGTTTCCAATGTGGCTTTGAACTCACAGAGATCCAGAGGGATTTCTGTCTCTGGAATGCTAGGATTAAAGGCATGTGCTACCACTGCCTATCCTCTATGTTTAATATTGAGGCTGTTCTGTCTCTGACCCCAAGTAAGTTTATTAGGGTGCACAGTATTTTGGGGAATAGAGTAGCACCACAGACTGCACAGAGGTTATCTAAAAATTCCTTTAGTAGAGGGGATGGTGCCCAGTGAATGACAGAAAAGCTACAACAAATAGCACACGAGAAATTCATAGTGAGAAATAGTCAAAAGCCAATATCACCAAGACTCCTTGAGCCTAGCTTGACCCCTAGAAGGTCCTTGGCTTCTTCCAGGTATTAGCTTGTCATAATCAGCTGAAATCCCACTTCATATTTTTTTGCGTCTTGCAGCAAATTAATAAGGGTCTGTCCATGTAATTTAACATAATTGAGACAATCCCTTACACACATACCCAGAGGCCGATCTCCCAGGTGATACTAGATTCTGTCAAGGTGACAAGACCAACCACCTTGATTGGTAGAAAATAAATACAGGAGAGCACGACAAAGGGTCAGTTGGGTTGTAAAGAAGGCTAAGTTTCACTTTGAATATCATGGTATTTGTGGGACATTCAAAGTTATTTGTCTAGTAAATGCTTGGACATACAGATATGTGGTTCAGGAGAGATACCATGGTCAAGAGAAAAACAAATTCCTTGCCTGAACCATGTAAACATCTATGTAGAGTGAGACACACTTACTTTCCAAACACAGACACTTTCTACCTTAGAGAGTTATTCCTGTTCCATCTGCCAATCAGAATGAGTGGTGCCTTATAATTTTTACTGCGCCCACACTCAACAATCAAACCCGATGGGACAGCACTCTATTTAATGGAGGTATTCCTCTGAAAGTCAACACTGAGTGCCATTCATTTGCTTCTTACATCTTAGACAGACTTTCCAGAATAATTATCTGATCAGGAAGTTCAAAAGTTCAGCTATTCTTTTAACTGCCTTTCTTAATTCAAATTCTTACTTCACTCCATGAGAGACATCATCACTGCGTTTCCTCCACTGGAGAGCGGCTCCTGAGACAGGCTTCCATCAGGCTCCACTGAGAGGGACTCAGAGAGTGTCTTTCTTCTAGGCACTCTTGGCAGTCCCACTTTGGGGAGAGGTGTGCCGAATTTCATGCCACATTCTCCATCTTGAGAGTGCTTTCACTTGCCTGGATTAACTACCCAGTAGACACAAACTTTATCAAACATTTCTTTTTTACATTCGCTTGAGAATTTTTGTAGTTAGATGAAGGCTTGAAATGACTTCCTGCTCTGCAGTTAAGAAATAGCAAA
This sequence comes from Onychomys torridus, assembly GCF_903995425.1. Classification (NCBI taxonomy): domain Eukaryota; kingdom Metazoa; phylum Chordata; class Mammalia; order Rodentia; family Cricetidae; genus Onychomys; species Onychomys torridus. Next base: position 128,547,445 of record NC_050448.1, read on the forward strand.
GGAAGACTCGTGGCTTTTTCTCGTTCCAAGATGAGGTGATGAATGCGCTTAAAATGAAGCCAGCTGCTAAGCAGTGGGTCATACTAACTTTCCGCATGCCCCGGAAAACAAGGTGATCAGGCAAGGACACAGTGGATACCTTCTGAACCACCTCCCCCAGCTCAAACCCCACTCCCTGCTCTGCTGAAGGCTGCCACCAGAGCAAGAGATGAGTGTCACTCCTGCTCTCTGTATTCCTCAAACAAGCTGGAGCATCCCCTGCGATGGGTTTTGCTTTCTGGACAATCCATACACGGACCCCAGTTTGCAAATGATTGGTGTGATAAACAGGTTTTATTTTATGAAAACAATTTAGCAAACAGAGCAGATATCTTGTCTTCATGAGTAAAGTCATGACTTACCTATCATGGAAGCACATAGTTTTCAGTTCTGTGAAAGAACCATTTCCCCAGGCTTTGTTAAAGAAGTGGGAGTTAACCACTCTATTTTTTCTTTTATGTGTGTGTTTTGTGTGTGTGTGCATGTGGGTATATGTGCATGTGTGTGCATGTGGGTATATGTTCACATGGGAAGGCCAGAGTGTGGTCTTAGCTATTGTTCCTCAGTCTTGGTGTTTGGTGTTTCTTTTTTTTCTCTTTTAAAGACAACTTCTCTCACTGACCTGGAGCTTGCCAAAGAGTCTCTGCCTCCCCACCACGGGGTTAGAAAGCATGGCTCATCATCTGGAGCGGAACTCAGGTTTTCACACTTGCAAGGCAAGAACTTCACTTGAACTCTCCAATCCCAATAATTCTATTTTTCAATGGTTAAACAAGAAAGAGGATAGTTTCTGATTTAGATATGGGTACACAACAGAGAAATAGACTCTATTCAATTCTATATGGAAAAAGGGCCAGCCAAAGAAACCCACCTGACTCCAAACCCAGAACCTAAGAAACACATCCTGACCCTAAAACCAGAGTCAAAGAAACACACTTTGGCCCTAGAATCAGAGCTGGTGAAAGGAATATACCCTGGCCCTAAAAGGTTGAAAAGAGCCAGTGAAAGAAACACACTCTGGCCTTGAACCCAAAGCCAAATCTGCCCTTGGCCAACTGAGCATGAAACCAACCAATCCCTGAGCATGAATTCTAGCACCCTGACCCTGAACCCAGAGCCAATGAAAGAAACACTTTAGTCCTGAAACCACAACCAAAGAAACACACCCTGGCCCTGAAACCAGAGCCAACTCCGCCCCCCCTAACCCCCATCAATGAAACCAACCAGTCCCAGAGCTGGAAAACTAACCAATCCCTGGACAGAAAATCTTTGGAGAAACTCTGACCCTAAGAAGTCCTATATGAGCCCCTCTGCTTGTTTAGCTGGGGGCTGATCTTTCCCACCCTGGCAGAGCCAGCCTCTCTCCTGGACTCCTCCTCCTCCTCAAATAAATCTCTTGAAAGAGTTTTGGGTGAAGATCTTTCACGAGCACAGAACAGAAGAACCTTTGTTCAGACATTCCCTTAGGGAGACTGAGGAGAATAAAACCTTGTTGAGATAATTCTCTTAAGGGGGCTGAGCAGAAAAAAGTAATAACTTTTTGCCACGGAGATTGCTACATTTCTGCAGGGGTTCCCCTTTAGCAGAGGAAAGCTGAAGAAGCAGAATCTTGGGGCCAGAGAGAAGAAGCATCGCTCTGCTGGGAAGCCCCCGTAAGTGGGGCGGGGAAGCAAAGCTCAGCTGTAAGGGCTCTTCTAGGAGAGGAGCAAGACTTCCCGACAAGTCAGAATACCTTTCCCTCCAGAACTGTAACACTGGCAGATTCCACACCTCATTTGGACTCTTCCTTCTCCAAACCTTTCATCATTAGGCCAATCTGGTAAAGACCATGAGTGACAGAGTGGCCTGGCCTCGGAGGCAAAGAATGACCACAGTCACAAACCTGATGCCAGAGGAACTGCTGGGCTGGAATGACTGTGGGGGAGGGGCTGTCTGAGGCCCATGCTCAGAAGGCACCCACAACTGGTCTCCATGGGCACCTGTCAGCTATCAACTATACAGAAGACAAACAGGGCTCTTCATTATTATTGTTAACTCGTTTCCAGAGTATGACATGGAGAAATGTGCACAAGTAAGACTACAGCTCCTTGGATTATCATAGACTGGGCGCTCTGTGCGACAGCCGCAGGTCAGAGCTAAGACACTGCCAGTATGCACAGTCCTCTCTTTCACTAGTACCCACAGCCCCACACGGGGTAGTCACTAGCAGTTCACTGCAAATTCATTCAGACTTCTTTGCATTTGACATAAGTGGACTCAAAAGCTTCTTTCCCCAGCTCTCTTCATTCAGCATTCATACCAGGTGCTTTTCAGAGTTCATTCATTCTTGCTGCCGTCTGGAATTCCATCTTGAGTATGCCACAGTTTGTTTGCTCAAGCACTGGAGGATTTAGGGGCTAATCCAGGGACTGCTAAGACGTTCTTGTACAATCCTTTAAGGGAAGGATGGAGCCTACGGGAAGCTGCAGCTGCCAATCAGACTGCCTTCTCCCACCTTTCCAGAGTCTCTAGACTGCATTCTCTTTGCAAATACAAAACCACTCAGGGGCCTGCGTGCGCAATAGATTTCTCACATGCTCAAGTGAGACTCTTCTCTGCAAGAGACAGCCTGAGCCTTAGCCAGCTAGAGTCTCACAGGCTTGTTTTCACAACTGTTATATTGTTACCTAATTCTTATTGGGTGCAACTCATTAAAATGTACCTTGGAGTAGGGATTTTTTTTTGTGTGTGTGTGTTTGTTTTTTGTTTGTTTGTTGTTGTTTTTTGTTTTTGTTTTAAGCAAATTCATTGGTAGATAAAAATGGCACCATAGTAATTCTGGAACATTTTTAACACATCAGAAAGAATCACTTGTCTTTTATCTATGACTAGCCCATCTGGCCACTCTGACCAGCCTTGAGTAAGCACTCACCACTGGATGCAAGAAGAAAAAATTCTAGACAAATGGAATTATAGAACATATAATCTTTCTGACTAAATTTTTAAAATTTACCTTAAAAATTTTAATTATCTGTATGTACGTGTGGGGGATGTGCACATAAGTGCAGGTGCCTTAAAAGACCAGCAGTTTTTGGTCACTCTGAAGCTGGAGTTACAGGCAGCTGTAGGCCACCTAATGTGGACTCTGGGAGTTGAACTTGGGCCCCCTGCAAGAGCAGTGCTTGCTCTTAACCACTGTGCCACCTGTCTCCATCCCATAATTATCTTTTAAATTCAGAATAATGGTTTCATGGGTTCATGACATCTATTAGTATTTCAGCCCATTTTTTGACCAAATATCATTCAGTTGTATGATTACATCCATTCAACAGTGGATGAACATAATAGAGTTCTAAATGCTGCAATGCTTTTTCTTTATAGATATTTATTAATTTTTTCATGTATTACATTTTTTCTCCTGTCTCCTCCCAGATGCTCTCCACCTACCTACCTACCTACTCACTTTCATGTACTTTTTCTCTTTCTGTTTCTTTCTCTCTCCCTCTAATAGGAAACAAAAAAATGAAATTAAAACTTTATTAAGTCAAAAGATACCAAAATGAAAAGAAACCAAAGCAAAAGAAAAAGCACACAGAAACATGGGGTCTGTTTGTGTTGGTCAAGTATTCCTGGGCCTGGGGTCTGCCTTGGAATGAGGTTAATATACCCTGTGTCACCCACTGGAGAAAATACATTTTCCCATTCCCAGCAGGTATCATTTGGACATAACCTTTTGGTTAGGGATGGCACTTTGTGTCCACTTCCTCTCCTTGGTGCTGGGACTTTCTGGTTGAATTTATGGAGTAGTGTGTACCATCACTGTTTCTGTGAGTTCACATGTGTATCCGTCCTGTTGTGTCTGGAAGATACTGTTTCCTTGAAGCCATCCTTCACTTCTGGCCCTTCCAATCTTTCTTCCTCCTCTTCTGCATAGCCCTCCAAGCTTTGAGGCCATCCCATTCAGGACTGAGTACTCTGAAGTCTCTCACTCTCTGCATGTTCTCCAATTGTGGGTCTCTATTAACATCTACTGCAAGAAGACACTTCTCTGAGGAGGGCTGAGCGAGGCACAAGGGTGTGGGTATAGAAGTATTTTTTCTGATAAGATGCTTTCTTCCCATTGAAGCCTGGATCAGAACTGCTGGGATGTTTGGTAACTGCATGTATAACCATTTGAAGAAGTCCCAGATTTTAAGGCCACAGTACCATCTCTGCCTTCCCCTTGGCTGTGAGTAAAGGATACAGTTTCTATTCATCCTTGCTGGCCCCCATCTGGGGGATGTGCAATGATATCATGCTGTGGTGGTGATTTGCACCTTTCTGACATGAAGGATGTCAAGAATCTCTCCTGGCATTGGTAGCCCACCTGTAGATCTCCATGGAGAAATAGTATCCTCCTTCGCCATTTTCAAATCATGCCATTTCCAAGCATCCTTTACGACATCTTGATGCAAGTCCCACACAAGCTGAGTGATGTGCAGGTGTTCTCTTGCTTTCCAGGCTGTCTCTTTACTTGATGGCGTCATTTGAAGTATAAACATTTTAAATTTGGACAAAGGTTACTTCTTTTATCCCCCTTTGTTCCTCATCCTTTGGGCTGTTGTCATATCAAAGACTCCGTTGCCAGCTTCACACAGATCGTCTTCTAGAAGAGACTGCTTTATCTATTCATATTTGCATACATTTTACACTTGTAACTTTGCTCTACTTTGAGTTAATCTTGGTGTAAGGCATGACAGAGGGTCCAGGACACGAGTTCGTCTGCTCTGAAGTCATCTCAGCACCATTTGCTGACAGCTAACTCGTTCTTCACTTGATGCCCTTGCTGAAGTCACGTGACTACAAACACAGTAGACTCAGTACATCTCGGTGCAGTGTCTGTCTTATTTGAGAAACATGTCTTGATTACTACACTTTGACAACTGGCACTAGTTTTGAAATTGGGAAGTTTTCACATTCGAAACCCTCTAAGTTTATTCTTTTTCAGCCCATTTTAATGAGGCTTAACCTCTTGTCTCCCATGTGAGCTTTGTTATCAATCTATCAATTTCTGTGGAGAAGCCAGAGGCCATCCAGTAGGTATTGGGTTGAATCTGTGATGTTGGGGTGTTCTGCCTTCCTATGTGACATCTTATAAGCAGTGAAAATTGCTGCTCTTCACTGACTGGGGTCTTCAGTTCCTCTGTGGTGGTCTGAAGTTTTTATTGTATAAATTTCATTCTTTGTTGGTTTCACTCACTCCTAAATGTCCCCCATTTTTTTTCAGTGTTTTGTAGGTGGACTCCCTCCCTCCATTTTGTATTCAGATTGATTGCTGCAAATGTAGAGACATATGGCTGGATTCTGTACATTGGTCTTGGATCCAGCAACCTCACTGGTCTCAGGTTCTGGATCCACAGAATTTAGTGTGTTCCTGGAGGCCATGTGGGAAGGTATGTGCCCTTCCCTTTAGTTTTAAGAAAAATAATTTCAAAAGATCCTGGTTATCTTGGCACATTATGTGATGTTAGCTTCCTAGGAAAGGATACCCAGGGAATATCTGTAGAGTGACCAGTACAGAGGTTGGTCAACAACCTCAGCTCGCTGTACCACTGACCCAGCAAAACACAGCAACGCGTGCAACAGCCGCTATTTAGATGCAGGCTCCATCTGGGGGCTCACTCTCCATGAACACACTCAAGCCAAACAAATCATCCAAAGTAAGGCAAGAAAGTGAAGAAATTCACATCCGGAGATAGTACTCAAGTTCTAAAAAGACTTTTAAATAGGATTTCAGTTGCTACAGTCACAAAGGATCAAGAAACATGTGAGCTATAAGACCAAGGCAATAGAGCTCTTGCGAATAGAAAACTCACTCACAGCCAGCTCATCCAAAGGCCTCTCATTCCCATACCCTTCTCTCTTGGTTTGTTATTTTATCAGCAGTTTCTGAATGTGCCATAATTTAATCTTCAGGTTCCTTGGATTTGGCGATAACTTATAACAAAAGTAATAAAACGATACGTGGTGACTATGAAAGGCACACACATCATCATACACAGACTCGAATTCTTCTACCCCAAAGGGAGCTTTACCCCAACACTTATATAATCAAGTATAACTCTAGGCTGAAGATGGTCTCAGTGCTGCCCTCTGGTGGTAGGTGTTGGGAGCAGGCCTAGACAGATGGCAGGAATATATACCTTTTAGTCCTGTTTGGGAAAAGTCCTGAGATGCTGACCAGGGTGTCATGATATGTAGCTGACAGCTTTTATGATGCTGAGCAAGGAAGAAGCAAGAAGTGTCATGTACACTCACAACTCTTTGTGACCTGGGGATTGTTTGTGGCTCTGTTGATGGGATATGCGATTCACCACATTTTCATCAGATGTTGACGATTAATATGCCATGAACACTCACTCCAACTAACCCATCTCCTCAAACTTTGCATTCTAAACCACAACTTTTTCTTATTTGAGACTTCTGAGGGACAAAACTTATACTTCCCTGAGAGCTACACAGACATCTAAAGAGGCTAAGAGCCCATTAACTATAATCACCATGTTGTTTGCTGAAATGCTGGTGTTGAGTAAAGAGTAATCCATAGGACTTGTCACAGTTCACTATCTGAGTTACATACTTAGATAATTCTCAACAAATTACATATTAAGTCATGAAAATAATTCCTTGACAAATATATCTATGTGATTTTTATCATTAAGAAGCAGGCATTTAAGCACAGTTATTGTAATTCTCAAAGTGTGAAAGGGGTTTGGAATGATCATGTCCTGGTTTGTTCACTTTTGAAGTCAGAGTGGACATTTTCCTGCTTTCACTTCCTTCACTTTGAGTCTGTTCAAATGCTTTGACGAGAAATCATGGACATTAGGAAAGTTTTAGAAAGAATAATTGTGTCCTTTGTGTAGCAGACTTGGTAAATGTTTTCTTTTGCAAAAGTATATTTTAATTCTGGGCTGATTGAGACGTAAACATTTCTAGCATGTTGTGACCTGCATGACCATTAATAGATGCTATTAGGGACCTAAAGTCTTGGTAACACTTAGAGATACCAAAATGGCTCAAACAGGTCTTGTACTCACCCCAGCCCAATCTGCTTCTGTTAACCCTGGAAGATATTTTGTAACATTTTAAAGAATTTGGACTAATTGTTAGAATGTCACTAATGATAATGGGCTCTTGAAAGATGACATCATCAAGAAAGCATTGACCTCCTTGAGCATCATGACCTCCATTAGTGCAACAGGGAGCTTATGGATTTCATGAGGAGGCCCATTGGACATAGCTGCCTCCAAAGTCTCCTTGCTTAGAGTCCCCTGCCTCCACTTCTTGTGTGCCCTGAGGTCCGGTGTTACCAGATGGCATTACCTACACTTGGCTGACTTTTGTCACAACCCCACACAGGAAGCTCCTTAGGAGCCGGAATACTGCTGCCACAGGGGTAGGGCCACAAGGGGGCCTTCAGGTCAGACCAAGAAGTTTCACCCAGTCATCTCCAAACTGACTCAGCAAAGTGCAGAATGTTTTTATGATAGTTCGGTTTCTGTTTAAGCTTCTGGGAAAGTGAAGAGCAGAACATCAAAGACCTGGCCTTTCCTACTGAGGTCTGTCCAATAACATTGACTGGAACTCATTTCTAGCTAACAGCATTGACTGAAACTCATCTCAGAGGTAAAGGAGAATCTAAAGGCCTACTGTCTGGGGTGGATTTGAAAATGTTCACATTTCTGGATGGTGGCCATAGTTCAGGCTTTGAGGAAAAGCTGAATGTGAGCTGCATCTTCTGTGTGTGGCTGGTACTTCCTAAGCTTTGGCATCCTTGGCTTTGTAGCACTTTCTGATTAAATACCCCCAGCACTTCAACACTCCTGTGGGCTGGGGACTGGATATAAGGGAAACTGAGTGTCAAAACCAATTATGCATATTGGCTAAAGCTATAGGCAGTGGGTGAAGATCTGATTCAGTCTGCTCTGTCTCCAAAGCCAGTGAACTTCGAGATCACACCAAAATCCTCCTCATCTGGTTTTGATGCTTTTGGTTCTGAGACAGCACCTCATGATGCCACTTAATATTGACTAAATATTCTAGCCTCAGCCTCCCAAATGCCTGTTACAGATGTGCATCAGGGGGTTTTCCCAGAGCCTTCTGTTGCTAGTTTTTAATTAAAAATTTATTTATTTATTTATTTATCTATCTATCTATCTATCTATCTATCTATCTATCTATCTATTTATTTGTGTGTGTGTGTGTGTGTGTGTGTGTGTGTGTGTGTGTGTGTGTGAAGGCCAAAGGTTAACACTGAACTTTGCCTCCTCCCATCTTATAGCCTGCAGAGTTGGAAAGGCTGCTGGCTAGGAGCTGGCTGGACACCTATCCCCAGAGATTCACCTGTCTTTGCCCACTCAGCACTGGTTCTATAGATGTATATTTGCAGGTTCTATAGATGTTTTTTTCTGTGGGTGCTGGGAATCTGAACTCGTGTCCCCGGGCTCACACAGCAAAAGTGGTTTCCCCACAGAGCCATCTCCCCAGCCCTACCCTTTTCAACTCATCTCTTCCGGCCTTTTGTACTTCTGAGTCTCAGCATACCGCCTCATCTTTCTCCTGTGTGAAGCTGGAATCTCTTTCCTCCCCTTTCTTTCTCTTTCTTGCCTTCCCTTCCATCAGCAAACATTCGCTAAACTCTTCCTCCAGGCTAAGCTGTCTTCTGAGCACTGGGTCTCTAAAGAAACGCGATCCCGAGGGGAGACTACATTTTCTTTTCCATTGTGAGATTTCTTATGCCTGCCAAAAGTCTAGGTATAAATTAAAGAGTGAATGTGTCAATGATATTTAGAATGCAGAACCTGCTGTCTAGGAACCTCACATGCTTGGGGCTATGGTGATAAATCTGAGTGCCCCAGCATAGGATGTTTGCTATAGAGAACAAACAGGTTATGGTGAGCAAGGGACACACATTAATTCATTCTGGGGAACTGCCTATGAAGCAGCTAGCGGCCCTCACTACCAAATTGCACATTTAATCCCCTCTCCTTTCTTTGCAAAGCTGCACAGACTGAGGTGCAAAAATCTTAACAGAGTGATTTGATTATGTGTGCATGCTCACCATGTTTACTTGATGTTGCTTGCCTGAAGAACTTTTCCTACATTTACTCAGTGTGAGCCACAAGTGACATACCTTCTTAAGAAACACAGACAGGGTGTGCTCCTCATCACAGCCTCTGTGCTCCAGCCATGCTTGCAAGCTTAACTGAAGAGTGAGATTAATTTGGGTAGAATATTTCCAAATCATGTTAGGGCTAGGGAGATAGCTGGATCCCTAACATGCTTGCTGCACAATCATGAGGACTAGAGTTGAGTCCCCATAACTGATGTAAAAGCCATGGACAACACACTGGTAGACACTTGGACACAACACACACTCATGCATCCACAGACATGCATACTCACATTATCTATCATTCCAAATCAAAAGTTTGAGATGCACTTTTGTTTCATTCCTATTCAAAACACACAGAGATGGCGCCAGACACCAGATTTATCCTCACTGTCTACAGGAAACAGAGAATGTCTCCTCGAGTAAATGGAACGTCTCTGTGACTAAGGTGTGAAACAGTCCCAAATATGGCTCTTTCTGCCTAACATCTACCTTAAGGTGTTGCTACTTACTGCAAAATGCTGTCTTTGAACAACCACATCAAACACCAAAGCAGCCCTGAACAACTCGGCATCCATGGAAGTGATAGTCTATTTCTGTCCATAGTAGCAGTCTCTTGGGAGCTGTTGTTTGTGAAACTGTCACACACTGGTTGTGAGATCAAGGTTCTTATAAATGTGATTTCAGAGAGACCTGAGGGATTTTACAACCTTCTCACTACTTACGCAACAGTGCACAAACTATTCTAAGTCTGTGAAAAACAAAACACTTCTCATTCTTGATGGTAAAGCATCTGCATAGGATCTTTGGAAATGGTTGTTATATCCCATGATAACCAGGGTACACATCAGCCTTATGATCCTGGTAGAGCTGGTGATGAGATGTGTATCTCTCTCTGTCTCCTCCATAGCTACCTCCCTACCTTTCTATCTATAGTAAGTTATTTTGATGAGAGTGCCGAGAATGGGATAAAGGAAGGGATAGCTTTCCAACAAACTATGAGGGAAAACTGGAGAGTTGCACACAGGAGAGACTACCTGGAAACTCCCTGCATATCACATATACAACTAACTCAAAACAGATCATGAGTCTTAACTCTTGAGAGGCTGAAACCATAAAGCCATAAAATATAGGAGTTTTCTTCATAATATTGGATTCAGTGATAGTTCTTAAATCTAGCACTAAAAGTATCAGTGAGAAATGTAAACAGATAAATTATCATTACAATTAAAAACTTTTGTGATACAAAATAAATCAAGAAGTGAAAATACAATTTATAGATAAGAGAAAATAACTTGCAAGTCATATGACTTCATATGAGACATGTATCCGCAATATATAAGGATGTATAACTCAACAATAAGAATACAAGTAACTCTGGGGCTGCAGAGATGACACAGCAACAAAGAGTGTGCTTGTTGTACAATTGGGAGGACTGTGTGTGGGTCCCAGCACCCACACACAGCACTTGTGTTGTCTGGCACATGCCTGACTTCCCAGCTTCAGGAGAATACGTGGATCTTGCTGGCTTTCAGCTTAGAGGAGAAAACAAGAGTCCTAGGTTCATGGAGAGACCCTGCTTTGGAGGAACAGGTGCAGAGTAATAAAGGGAAGACACCAGAAGTCCATTTCTTCCCTCTGTGAATGCAGACATGTGAATATGATCACATACACACACAAACACATAAATAAGTACATTTTAAAAATGCAAGTAATTCAATGGAAAAATGTGCAAAGAATCTGAATAAATATTTCTCCAGGAAAGACGCAGAAATGGCCAATGTGCACATAACAGATGCTCAGTAACACTGTGCATCATAGAAATTCAAACTGAGTCAGAATAAGGGTTGGGAGATGGCTCAGTGTTCAAATCCTCAGCACTTACATAAAAAGCTAGACATAGCCACATGAGCCTCGTGGTGTAGGGAGCAGAGAGAGGAAGGAGACTAGGGGTTTTCTGGCTGCTGCTGGCCTAGCTGAAAAACAGAGAGCTCCAGGTTCAGTGAGAGACCCTGTCTCAAGGGAATAACGTGGAGAGTGATCGAGTTCGATACCAGGCATCCTCCTCTGGTCTCTGCATAGAAACAAAATCCATCTTTAACCTTACAAAGACTTAAGAAAATAAAGTCCACAGATACAAAAATAAAATTTATATACATCAGGAGACACTGAAAAACCTTCAAGGCAATTTGAATTAAGATCTAGAAATGATAAATAGGATTATTAAAATACTTCAGGATAAATGTGTTCATCATACTAGACACAGCCGAATAGCAAATTGAAAGAACTACCAGAAGAAAGTACTCAGAATGTAGCACAGTGAGTCAAAGCACTGGAAATCGAGAACAAAGGAGAGCTGGGTACTGTGGTAATGTGTCCAAATCCAGCAGGTGCTGCCTGGGTGTCTGAGACATCTGCTAGGTTTCCTCAAACTCATAACTCAACAACAAAATAAAGTAAGGCAGAGATGGCTCAGCAGTTAGTGCACTAAATTCATGTCAGATCAATATTCAAGTTCACCAGAGTTAGACTGCTAAGGTCTGAATTACCTGGAAAGAAGACAGCCATTTATTAACTGGTTTGCATGTCATGGTTCAGATCTAAAAATGTCCCCCAAATTCATGTTGCAAAAGCCTAGCTGTGAGCACAGTAATGCTCAGAGGATTAGCCTGGAGTACATTATGCTCAGAGTATTAGCCTTGAGCACAGGAATGCTCAGAGGACTAGCCTTGAGTATATTATACTCAGAGGACTAGCCTTGAGCACAGGGATGTTCAGAGGACTAGCCTTGAGTATATTATACTCAGAGGACTAGCCTTGAGTACAGTCATGCTCAGAGGACTAGCCTTGAGCACAGGAATTCCCAGAGGACTAGCCTTGAGCACAGGAATGCCTAGAGGACTAGCCTTGAGCACAGGAATGCCCAGAGGACTAGCCTTGGGCACAGGAATGCCCAGAGGACTAGCCTTGGGCACAGGAATGCCCAGAGGACTAGCCTTGAGCACAGGAATGCCCAGAGGACTAGCTTTGAGCATAGGAATGCCCAGAGGACTAGCCTTGAGCACAGGAATGCCCAGAGGACTAGCCTTGAGCACAGGAATGCCCAGAGGACTAGCCTTGAGCACAGGAATGCCCAGAGGACTAGCCTTGAGCACAGGAATGCCCAGAGGACTAGCCTTGAGCACAGGAATGCCCAGAGGACTAGCCTTGAGCACAGGAATGCCCAGAGGACTAGCCTTGAGCACAGGAATGCCCAGAGGACTAGCCTTGAGCACAGGAATGCTCAGAGGACTAGCCTTGAGCACAGGAATGCTCAGAGGACTAGCCTTGAGCACAGGAATGCTCAGAGGACTAGCCTTGAACACAGGAATGCTCAGAGGACTTTCAGGACAGCAGCTGGTAATGTAGGCTCTGACCTCATGCATTGATTAATCCATGGTGGGCTCATAATTGGAATAGAATGAAATGGTGGGAAAGTAGGAGGCAGAGCCTAGTGGGAGGAAGTATGACATTGGAGTCATGCCCAAGTTCCTCCTCTCCCCTCCCCTCCTTTGCTCCTTGGTTGCCATGAGGTATAAGGCTCACATTATGAAATCTGAAACATTAAAGTGTGTGTGTGTGGGGGCGGCATTCAGCATAGGCTGACGTGATTGGGAGAAGGGAGGAGGGAGATATGTTGGTAAAAGTTGTACAATTTCTGCTGGGCACCCCTATACTTAAGCACTGGGGAGGTGGAGAACTGGAGGATGAGGAGTAGTTGAAGGTCATCCTCAGCTATACAGTGAGTTCCAAGACAGCATGAGCTACATAAGAGACCTTATTGTCAAAACACACACAAGGATGCACAACACCCACTAGGAAGAATATGTAAGAGATCTGCTGCTGAACCTGGTGGTAATGGTTAAAAATGACATTGCATACTTGAAGATTGATTTCAAAGTTGATTTTATGTGTTCTGACCTCAAAAGTAACTATGTGAGCTAATATATGGATGAATTAACCTGATTTAGCCATTCTGTATCATACACAGATATCAAAATACTGTGGTGTTTATGATCAATACATACAATTTTTGTTTCATGATTTAAAAAATAAAAATGCTAAGAGATTTTTGAGTATACACATTCAAATTTCAAGAATGTTACTTAAAAATAGATAAATGTGGTGACCAGAGGTTAATGCCAGATGTCTGCCTCTATTGCCCAGGTCTCTCTCAAAGTGGTGTGATTTGGAGAAATGTTTCTTTCTGTTTTTTCTTACATTTAAAAATATTAATATGATATTCAGATGAAGAAAATAGTGCAATAATTAGTTTCTCTTGGACTTTCTTATTCTCTTCTTGTTGTGCATGTCCTCAGTTATGAAGATCAGAGACCGAGGTGCCACTGTGGAATTGAGAGGGAGAGAAGGGAAGAGGGAAGGAAGGAAGTAAAAAGTGGGATGGGAACACTGGCCTCCACTGCAGCATCATTCTCAAAAAGTGGACACCATCCAAGTACTCACCAAAAAAGGGCTGGACAAGTCCTATGCTGCAGTAGGCTACGAGTCTTAAGACAGCACAAAGGTGTGATATAGTCTACAACACAAATGAACCTTGAAAACATTTTACTGAGCGATCTGCCAGGGAGAGGTGTCTCTCAAAGGCTTCATAGAAGAGGGTTTGCTCTCCCACTGTTGGCCACATAAAGGCAGAACCTCCCTAAATGATGCATATTGGAAGGTTCCACTTATATGGAATGTTGACACTAGGCAAATTCATGGAGATAGAAAACAGAATTGAGGTTTCCAGGGATTAGGGGAGGGAAGGGATGGGCCGGCTCTATTGCTTCATTATCTACAGAGTCTGTGTTAGGGTGAGGAAATTTTTGGAAATAAGTAGCTGTGTTCACTGCTCAACACAGTACATACAGATAATGCCAGAGAATTCTACAGGTAAGATGATGGAATTTGCAGATGTTATTACATATATCATCACAATAAAAGCCCTCCCAAAGGGAAAAAATGGTAAAGATTAAGTAATTCTTTCATCAGTGGGTGAAAGAGGGCTGGGACCAATAGAGGCCTGCTGCACCAAAGGGTCATTCTGCAGGTCCCAGGTGTGGACTAGCAGTCCTCGGCCAGTCTACCGTGAGGGAGAGGTGGCCCCAGGGGCTCTAATGGCAGGCCTACTCTGCCCATGGACTGGAAAAACATGCATTCTGAGACTGTGTTGCATAAAGATATGAGCACATAGACTACAAGCAACACAGAAAGGTCACTCATTAAAGGTAAAAGTTACAAATTATTGTTCTGTGAAATTTCTGTCTAGGAAAGGGAGTAGCATCAAGGACTCTGCCCCACCAGTGGATGGCTGTTTTGAGTTGTATTATTTATGGAATGGATGGGACTGCAAAGATGACATCCAGAAAACCATCAGAAGGCTCTGCATGTGGAAAGCCGCTCATCTCCCTCAGCCTATCATCTTCTCTAGCAGTGTTCTGGAAGCGCCACACGATGCTACCCCTGGCTATACCCCCAAAGCAGTTACCCATTACCTAGTGGAATTTAAAGAAAAATGCCAAGAAGGATGAAAAGATTCCTGGGAAAAATGTAAGAAATTTAAATTTTTCTTCGGTTGGGAAAAATGGGTGTGGTGAGAGGCAGGCAGGAAACACAGCCTCAACTGAAGTGTCTCAGGGCTTACAGGCGCAAGGAGAGCGGAGTGGCCAAGGATGCAGAGAACGTCAGGGGCAGCAAAGTGGGGTCTTCAACTCAAACATCAAGGCTCAGCCTCTATAGTCCAACCCTAACTGAAATAGACTTTAGTGTAAAGCTTTCGAATGAATTGTGTCCATTCAATACCCTCCCTAGTACCAGGTTCACTTCATGCTGGCAAAGTATCACACATGCTGACCTCGTATAGTCTGCAAAGATGAGTAAAAAACCTGAAGTACCTGTAAACACCTCTACACACATTTTGATAGGTATGAAGACTTCCAGAAGGACATGCATTAACATATCAAGAGTAATTATCTTTTAGTCAGAAATTCATGGATAAGGTTTGGTTTCTCCTTTATCTTCTGTCAAGTTGCCGAGCACACACACATTTCCTACAAGGAAGGGAATGATGTTCATTTCTTCAAAGTGAGCACTCGGCCTCTTTTTCCTTATTCACGCTTTCCAACAGAAGGCACTCTGAACACAAACGTGGTCCACAGGAAAGATTTGAGTGAGCTGCTGCTGAGTTCCAGTGTTCAATAAGTTGGCATAGAAAGCCAGAAGATACACGGAGGAGCACCTGGCTCCATTCAATCCTTGAGACCTTCCAGAGCTTTTAAAGTTCTGTGGACTCATTAAGAAAGATCCTTCAGGGGCTGGAGAGATGGTTCAGCAGTTAATAGCACTGCTTGCTCTTCCAGACCACCCAGGTTTGGTGCCCAGCACCCACATGGCAGCTCAAAACTGTCAATCACTCCAGTTGCAGGACATCCAACACCCTCTTCTGGCCTCCATGGGCTCCAGGCACGCATGTGGTATACAGACATATATGCAGATAAAACCACCATGCTCATAAAATAAATTAGTAAATAAATAAGTAAAAGGTCTTTTATGCTGGACACAGTGGTGCATACTTGTAATCTCAGTGTTTTGAAGGTAGAGACAGGAAGACTGTGAGTTCAAGGCTACCCTAGGCTACCTGGTAAGACCTTATCTTTCAAAAGAAAGGATGACTGAAGCAGGTCATGTACAAGATTAAGGGGGTAAGCATTTGGGTAACATACAGAGCCCTTCTACATAGTTACAAGTGGTCTTTGACTTACAGACCATCCAGTGCTGAGGTTGGAGCCCCTCATTCCCTACCCCCCCACCCTGCCCCGCCCAGGGACCTGGGGGCTCACTGTAGACCACAGTCACCGTGTGGCTCATTCCAAAGCAGAGTCTCCTTAGTACTTCATGGGGTTCGGTCAATCATTGATTCTCTAGCTTGTTAATACTCTATTAAATCAAGCAGGATATCAGGTCATATACAAATGTAATAATGGCAAGGAACTGTGACCCCTCACCGATGAGTCAGAGCTTATGCCAAGACACCCTTATTGGCATTTCTAGAGACTGACTAGCCTTTTCTAACTGTATGGCTGCAGAGCCTCTCAGTTAACAGGAAAGGAGCTAGCCTTGTTTGGCACGGTCCTTATTTTTGGTCCTGTATCCAATTATAACAACTTTGCCAGTGTCGTCCTTTAAGAAGTGGATTTTCTGAGGGGGTAGGCCATACAAACTTCCTGCCTGCTATGGTTTAAATGCCAAAGGCTCCCTAGGCTCATGTGTTTGAATGTTATGCTACCTTAGAAGGTGGGGCACTGAGGGGCGGGCCTTGAGGCTCATAGCCCAGCCCCATTTTCTTCAGGGTTCTGCCTCCTAGTTCTGCTGAGGTGTGGGAGAGGTAATGAGTCCCAGGCCCAGCTCCCACTCCCTGGGAGCCCCTTGGTGCCATCTTCCCAACCATGATGACCTGTGTCAAAAGCCAGAGCCAAAATAAATGTTTTTTCAGGCTGCTATGTCAGGTTTTTGGGTCACTGAGGAGAAAAGTAACCACTGCACCCCTTAAGGTATTAGACACCCTTATACAGAGCCCCTGCCATCCCCGCTGCCCTTGTACAGGTCCGTGCCTTACAAAGGGTTGTTCCACGTCTTCTCTGTCTTTCGGGACACAGCTTTCAGCAGACACCCGATGCCAGTCTTGAACTCTCTCCCTGAACAACTGTGAGGAATGTTCTTTACTACTTTCCCAGGATCTGGGGTTCTGTTAGAGCAGCACAAAGCCAGCACCATCTGTCATTGATACAGGTTTGCTGGGTCAGAGCACCCTGTTTCCCTAAGCTCTCTTTTTCTGGCATCATTTCTGAATTCTAGAACTAGAAATTCACGCCATGGTAAGCCTACACCACACTACGCACAGCCCTGGGGCGGGGGCATGACTCATGGGGTGTAGATTTGTGGCAGATACAGCACCAGGGTGAAGCTTCCCTCTGTGTGGCTATGGCTGGAGCCATGGGAGTGGGGGTTCCCATAAGTTCCCGTAATCCCCATTCCCCTTTTCTGTGTTCGAGAACACACGCAGACCATTACCACTTTCCGTGCATTCCTTATTCAAAACTTGTACAAGTGGAAGGAGAATGGAACGACAGGCTTTATGAGTTTCGGTGTGGAGTGGGAGCTCCAGGCGCCTCAAGACACCTTGCATATGTTCCTGACAGCGGTCTGGCACGTGCGAATTGCTGAGACACTCCAAATATGGGGCCCATAAACCCGCCGTTCATTATATATGTACACTACGCGTTTCTGGTTCCAATCAAATGCTGTGGGAGGAATTGAGATCCAGGATTGCTCTTGACAAATTTTACGTTACTTTATGGCCAATTTCCTTCTGATGCGACAGGAATGGAACCCTCTTCCCTTTCCTTAGATGTTGTTAACAAAGGTGATTTCAAAGAATGGTAATTGTTTTCTCTGTAGCTAAATGGGAAACGAGGAGAAGGGAGACAGCCCTTGTCTCTGTGATACCTACGCCTGCTAAGATTTACTATGAGACGAAAATCTCCCTAGACAAGAGCGAAGTCTGCCTACCCTATTGGAGAACGGTAAGAGCCCCAGAGGATCTTTATCCCAGATTGTGCTGGTCCTGCTGCAGGTGGACAGTTTCAGGCCCACCATCACCAGCATGCCTTG
Source organism: Onychomys torridus (assembly GCF_903995425.1). Classification (NCBI taxonomy): domain Eukaryota; kingdom Metazoa; phylum Chordata; class Mammalia; order Rodentia; family Cricetidae; genus Onychomys; species Onychomys torridus. The sequence goes on from NC_050448.1 coordinate 128,565,326, forward strand.
TGCTATCTCTGTGAACAGCTTGCTTCAGCCCTAACCAGAGCATCACTGCTTCCTGTTCTGCTCGAGTTGTCATGTGGCATGCAGATGCACAGTGAGGGTCAGAATTAGACAAAGTTGAACTACCATCTGGGATCATCCTGAGACTCTCTCTGCAGCCATTGAACCACAAACCTTCTGCTGTTGAAGAAGCTGTGCTCTTCCTGAGCATTCTGGTGGCAAGCCTAGAATCTTGGCACAGGCAGAGACCTGAGTCATCTTTGTCCTCTGACTGCCAATGTCACTGACTCTGACCATAGCACTAGTTCGCTAGTTTGAGCAGCAGTCTCCTACCCTGTAACCAAGAACTACTTTAATCATATTATACCAATTCCAGAATGATCCAGCTGAAACACACATCTGGGGTAAGCTGTGTCTCTGCTTCACAAATGCTTTCAGGATAAATCCAACTGCTGAAGCATGCTCAATTTCCTATCCAAACCTCCACAGCTACTTGATATCTATTTCTCTTTCCCGCTGGATATAAATTTCACAGAGTTGAGGGATTGTGCTTTATTTGTCGTGTGCTGACTCCTGGGCCCTACATACAGTGTTAGGTACAAGGTAGGCACACGCATACAGCAAACTAAGGAATGAATGCATATTGTTTAACCACTCATCAGACTTAAACCTAGAAGATACAAGAGCCTGGACATGACCTCTTGCTTTGACATCTGGTCTACCATTCTGGAAGGTTCATTACTACTGGTCTGTGTTTTCAAAACACTCAAAAATTAAGGCTAGCTATGTGAAGTCTTTCTGCCCCCACTTATCATCTTTGTCCATTTGTATGATTAATGAGTCTATTAGCTAAATTTACTCAAATATTTTCATAATATGTATAATCACAGCCAGACTGCCTACCTCGTACTCAACAAGGATTTCCTGAGCTTTGATACGTATGTGACTAAATTACATTCAAGAAGGTAGATGAGGCTGGGAGATGTAATGAAAACCAATGGAGATACTTTGTAACCAAAGGTGTACACAGCTACAAAGAATAGCTTAACACTCACTAGGGTATAATGGTAATATAGCCACACACAGTGGAATGACATTTCCATCAACAACAAGGTATGTATACTATGGTGGTTCCATAAGAGAATATGGCCAGGGCACTGTCTTGTTTTGACAAGTACACTCTGTGATGTATGCAGAACAACAGAATTCTCCGGGTCAAGTGCTGTCTGACTGTACTTAACTCCTCTTCTGGGCAGGGGCTGGGTCTTTTGTCTCCTTCCCCTCTTGTGCTTACTACATAGTAGGTGTTATTGTGGATGAGATGAGGTGACTGATATGGGCAGTCTGAAGGAACATCTCCTTCCTCTGCATGTAGGTTATATCTGGGGTAACTTTAGAGATGGAGGCTGAGCCTGGGTCTTAATGAAGAAGTAGGTCTCTGTCTGGCAAAGTAAGAGAAGAATATTTCTTTTTAAGATGTGTTTTTATTTGAATTATGTGTATGTGCCTGTATGTCTGTATGGGGTCATGTGTACCTGAGTGCAGTTGCCCACAGAGACAGGAAGAGGGTGTCATATCCTCTGGAGCTGGAGTTACAGGCTTTTGTGAGTCACCTAGTGTGGGTGCGGGGAACTGAACTTGAGTCTTTTTGCAAGAGCAGTGGTTGCTTTTCACTTCTGAGTCACCTCCTGCCCCTGGAAGGGTATTTTCTGCTGAAGGAACAGCAGGGAGATGTGAATGAGCAAGCTGTGCTCCCAGAGTGTGTGAAGACTGGACCCAGGAGAGCTTGGGGCCCAGGGCTGGGGACGTACAAGCAGACCCGTTGCGTCTTCCTAAGGTATGTGAGCCAGGTCCTCTAAGCAATGGGCAGGCACTGCAATGCAAGCTTGTAAAGAGCATACATCAATCTGTAAGTAGAAATGCAGTAACACAGTCAGTTGAGATGTCCCATATGTGCAATTAATTTTCAGAATATGCTTCTTATAAGAAATAATTGTTTAACTCTGCACTTCAGACAGAGAACTCTCAGCATCTGCCTGATTCTCAGACACTGCAGAGCCACAAAGAGAGAAAATAATAATAATAAAGTTTTCTTTTCATGCTGAGCTACAAAAACTGTCAAGGTTAATTTTCTCTCTCATAGTTTTTAAAAGGTTTCTTTGCTGTGTGGAGTACTTCCAAGTAGGTATTACATCTCAGAGGTTAGGGGAGGCCATGGGCTTTGCAGAACACTGTCCTTCAAACTCTTGGTTGGCTGAGTCTCTAGATGACACCATCTTCCCTACTGGGGGAAAAGGTAATTTCACTAAATGAGTGTCCATGCCATAGCATTGTCTGCATGTAATTAAACATGACCTCCCTTGGGTTGATTACCTTGTATGCTGGTTAATTTTTGTCAACTAGACACAAACCTAGACAAATCTGAGGCAAGGGAACCTCAACTGAGAAAAAGCCTACATCAGATTGGCTTGTGACTGTGTCTGTGGGACACCTTTTCTTCCCGAATGATGGTGTGGGAGGGCCCATACTGCTGTGGGTGGGGTCTCCTGGGGCAGATGGTCCTGGTTGTCTAAGAAAGCAATCTGAGTGAGTTGTGGAGAGTAAACCAGTGAGCAGCACTCCTCCACAGCTCTTCCTTCTGTGCCTGCTTGAGTTCCTGCCTGACTTCCCTCAGTGACTACATGTGATCAGGGCCACTTAAGAAGATTTAACCCTTTCCTTCCCCCAACCAACTTGGTTTTGATCAGTGTTTTATCTCAGAAACAAGGAGCTAACTAGGACAGAAATTTGTATCAGTGAGTGGACTATCGGTATGATAGACCTGACTGTGTTGATTTGGGGATAACTGTGAAAACATTTGTAACTTTGAGCTGGAAGACACTAGGGGTTCAGTGCTTAATGGCCTAATGTTCTATTGGAGCTGACAGAGAAATGCAGGTGCTGGAGACCTGCCTTCTGAAGTTTCAGAGGGTGTTAAGCAAAGTCCTGAAAACTCATCATGGCTCTGAGGTGATGTGTGTATGAGTGTGGGTGTCTGTGAGTGATGTGTGTGTACATGTGTGTGTGTGTGAGTGTGTGTTGTGTGTGAGTGTGTGGTATGTGTGTGATATCTGTGTGAATGTGTGATGTGTGTGTATATGTGTGTGAGAGTGTGATATATGAGTGTGTGATATGTGTGTGTGTGTGAGTGTTTTATGTGTGTGTGAGTTTGTGGTGCATGTGAGAATGTGTGATGTATGTATGAGTATGTGATGTGTCTGTGTGAGTGTGTGGTGTGTGTGAGTGTGTGGTATGTATGTGAGTGTGTGATATGTGTGTGATGTATGTATGAATGTGTGGTGTGTGTGAGTGTGTGGTATGTGTGAGAGTGTGTGGCATGTATGTGAGTGTGTGATATATGTGTGAGTGTGTGGTATGTATGTGAGTGTGTGATGTATGTGTCAGTGTGTGGTGAGTGTGTGGCTGTGTATGAGTGTGGGCATGTGTATAGTACAGTGCACATAGGGAATCAGAGATGAGTTTTCAGGAATTGGTCTCACCTTTTCTACCTAGTTTGGGTGTCCCTTCTGTCTTTGTGGCTGTACACACATGGCAGGCTGGCTGGTCCCAGGATCTTCCAGGAAATTCTCCTGCCTTCTCCCTCCATTTGGGATCACAGACGCATGCTCCCAGGTTTTGTGGGGGTTTAGGGGATCAACCTCAGGTCTTCCGGCTGTGTAGTGAGCAGCACACTAAGCCATCTCCCCAGCTCGCCTCAGCTACTCTTCACAGTGAAATCTACTCTGAGTTGCAAATTGTTCCAATTACATTGGTGCCTTGTATCCTGTGCCCCTTTAGACTAGTCACGGCAAACACAGTCATTGGTGGAAGACTCTTTTCAACTATCTGGAGGCATATTCTCATATTCATTTCAGAATAATGAGATGTTTAAATATTTATTTCTTTCCAATAACTGGGTAGCCTAGGCTCTTCATTTTAATAAATTCTGTCCAAATAATCGTGAGTCACTGCTTAGAAGATATTGGCCCTGAATCCCTCATGATAATGAAGCACACATGAGGCCCACACTTTATCCCCAGCTGCCACTAGCCATGACCTTGGGCAAATCACACAACTACTCAGGAATGCCTTTTGATAATTTTTTAAAGTTGCCTCTGTAACTCAAAAATCCTGAGTATGTCTTAAGAGATCTGATTAGTTCAAGAAGGTAGAAATGAATTAACTACAGAAGCACAAAGTTGTGGTGGGAGAAATTGGTATCTATGACATGAAGCTAGTCCTTTACAATAACCCCAAATGGTCAGACACTCCACACAGGCTTATTTTAGAAGAAGTTAAAAATATTTATATAGACAGTGTTCATTTGACAAATACTTATTGAAGCCCCAGGCATTATGTTAAAACCTGAAAATATAATGGCACACACAAAGCCAGCTGCCCAGTAGGAGGCAGACAGAATAAACATTTCCATGGAATTCTAGCTATGAAGTCAAAACATACAGCCTTGATCTAACCTGGGCTACATGGGAGGGAAGGCTTGCCTGTGTGGGGGCTGTCTAAGCTGGGGACACACAGCCTGTGATTTTTATCTGGGAAGTTATATTGATTAGAACACACAGTAAAAATATTTGTTTGTCCTATGCTGGCCTAAACATTTAAGACAGAGGACTCTGTGGAAGAGAATCTGAACACAGTCCCCTAAATGTCATCATCACCCACATTTTGCCTGATCATAAGTGCACTGACTTCCAAGCGAATTCTTTCCTTGCATCAAGTTCAAGGGCAGAGGTAACACAATTACCTAGGAAATAACCATTCATTATCTCTCTATACTTAGGGACCTATGCAGCTGCTGGAAGAGCACACAGTATGGAGACTCTTGAATAACTCCTGACCCCTTTAATTTCCCTCCATATCAATATTTTCAGGACAAGAATTACCCTGGCTGCTGCCTGGCCTAAGGGTTACGGACCTGCACCTTTCTAACAGGTGTGGTACTTCCACAACAAATACCAAGCGCTGGCTGCTGGCTAATGAAATTGTATCCACACTCACCAAACAGAAGGTGTGGGGTTTAGCTTGCATATGATGCTAAGTATGTGCTACAGAGGAAGCTAAGCCATTCGGGAGACTGCCTGGTAAAGGAGTGCCATCAACTTAACATCTTGAATGTAAAAATCAGTCCCCTTCACAGCACTTCTGATACCCACCTTGTTTACTGACTAGTTGTTGGAGTCTGTACCCACCCCAGTCCATAGGTAGGGTTAAATAATAGAATGGTGGTTTTACTATGCTTTATACTGGAGAGAAGGCTTTATATGCTTCAAGTGTAATAACGGTATTTAGTTCCGTTCCTTGGTGGAGCAAGAGCACAGGAGCTGTCTTCTCTGAGTCAATGCTCCTTGGCTGTCTCCTGCTCTCAAATTATTCAGCCCTGGCTGTATTACTTAACTCCTCTTTCTCCTTTGTCTTTCCTCTCTGAGGAGATCAAAGGCCCTTTGAGGGTAGGGATTGTATTCTTCAGTGCCCAGTTCTGAAACTGTTGGGCCTTCTGTGAGCATTTGCTAGGGCCTGCAATTAGTTCCAAACCTTCAGAATGAACTACTACAGGACAAGTCATTGTGATGCTAAGATATGATACTTCTAAGGGCAGTTCCCCAACTATAATATGTACAAGAATCACAAGGAAGCATGTTAAGTGGATTCCCATATCTTGTTCCCAACGATTCTTGTTTTGAATCTTTTTTTTTTTTTTTTTGCTTTTTTTCCCCTTCTCCACGGATATACTTATTGTTGTTATTTTTTTTCCTTGCAAGACAAATTTAGAAAAACAAGACCTACAAGGGCCTTGGGCCCACACTTGATGTTTCCTGTGGGGAAAGTACTGATGTAGAGTGGGGTGCTCAGCTCTGCCCCACATTCTGATTTCTTTCATTGCATATTTATTGTGCACCCACCAGTGCCAGGCTCTGCTCCATCCAGTTCCTGGAATTCATTGGTTAGTAAGATGTACAAAGGCTTTATTGTCACGACACTAGACTCTACTTAGAGTGGACCTAATAGGCAGCTTTAAGCCTATTTTATACAAGGGAAGCAAAACAAAATGTGCCCCATTAAAAGATGACATATGCTCTGAGGACTGTGTGACAAGAAAGACTTTGGGGAGCTTCCCATGAGAAGGAGGATAGGTCCTGAAGGAAGAAACTTCAAAAGGAGCAGGCTAAAGTCCCTCACCAAGGACAGGAAGTGGGAGGGATGCTGGCATTACCTCCAAGGAAAAATTGCTACCTGTCACAGCAATGTAGGGGTTAGTATTTTAATTATAGTCAGACTAAAATTTCTCCTGTTAAAAGTAGCCATATTGTTGGAACTTTTAAATTAAAAACTTTCTGTTTGTGTGTGTGTGTGTGTGTGTGTGTGTGTGTGTGTGTGTGTGTATACAAACACATGCGTGCACTGTGGTTCACATGTAGAAGTCAGCTCTCTACTTTCACCACATGGGGTATGGATGATGGAACTTAGGTCATGTCAGCAAGTGCCTTTACCTGCTGAGCCAGCCAGCTCACCAGCCCACATTGTCAAAACTCTTTACTCACAAAAGCTGGTTGACCCCTTTGACTCCTTTTGCTCTGTAATTTCATCAGTGTTGGCAGACTGTGTGTGCTAATACCTGAACACTGAAAATTAGCTCACTCTGAATTTTCTGGATACCGAAACGATTTATCACTGATTGGATTACTCAAATGTCATCAAATAGAGCTTCATAAATGGTGTCAACTTGTTGCTAAGCATTTATATTCTTTCTAAAGAGGGATCCTTCACCCACAACTTTGAAATGAGTTATATGACATCTTTTTCTCTGAATAACTTTTTAGTTGCTGAACTGACTTGTCCATATTTCCAGGGGACATCTGCATATGAATAATAACAGCACAATCATCAAAAAGTATCAAATAACCCAGTGCCCGAGGAAGGAACACACAAGGTACAATCATGTGGCTGGCCTGTGGCAACTCCACCCCTAGGCTGCTTGTCAAGTGCAGAGGTAGCTGCAGGGCCTTAGCTCTAGCTGTCCTTCACTGTCCTTTCCTTCACCTTGGCAGAAAAGGGCAGGGCAGGTGACAGGTGGCCCTTCTGTGATAACAGCCTATGCCCTGGAAATGGGAATCAGCTCAGCTGTAATTCAGAAGCTCTACCAGATGGGAAATGACTTTATCTACCCAGAAAGATTTGGACTAGAAACAGAATTGAGTTCTCTGTCTCCATTCTTCATGCTGAAGACTCTTTCCTCTGGCAGTGGCTTGATTGAATGTGGAGAGAGAGAGAGAGAGAGAGAGAGAGAGAGAGAGAGAGAGAGAGAGAGAGAGAGAACATGTGTGTGCATGTTTATGCATCTATGTGTGTCTGTATGTTTTGTTTGGTTACATTATGCTACGATACTAAATAAGGGAGTTTCCCATGGGTATGAACATTGGTTTCTTCTCTTGTCCCTGGCCAGTTGTGTTAGCCATCAATGGCTTCCGAAACTGACAACCCAGAGAATAATCTCTAACTACAGATGTGGGGGCTGCTGTGTCACCCAATGAAATGAGTTGGAGGGAAGACTGGGAAAGAGGGTGACTACTCAACAGAGAGAGAAGCAACTTTCTTCATGGCCATGAGCAACTGAGTGGCCTTCTGTGTGTATAGTCATGCCAGGATTATAATTCCCTCATCTTGTCTGAACGAGAGAAGAGAGGGAGAAGGGCCTATGGCCAGGCAAAAGGATATTTTAATCTTAACATGCACTGGCTTGACTCAGCCTATCATTTAACAAAAGCACACTATGATTTAATCTCAACAGTAGTTTAGTCCACAGTCATAGGAGACAAGACTATCAATGTAGACAGATTTGTAAAATTCAGGTGCTGGGGATTAGGGCCACCTGTTGATGTTAATCTTGAAGTCATAATGTCATTCCATCGTGTAACTGGACATAAACACATTTATCAGTCTTTGGGACCTCGAGCTGTGGAGATGTGAATGGTTTCCTACATAGTCTCTGCAACTCTCTTTAAGCTCTATGAATCAATAGCAAATCCGGTGTCTGCTGGAATTCTGATGCACTTTGCAGGAGCATATGCTTTTGTGGTTGTCTCCCTCAGTGTATCTAATTTTTCTGAGGACTGATGGGAGAGTGAAGAAAAAGAAAGTGTCATAGTGTCACGTGGCGATGTGGTGAGGACAGGAAGCCCCGCCTGAGGGAGTCTGTGGGAGACCTCAAGCAAAACTGAACGCACCAGCAGCTTCTCAGTGTTTCTAGGACGTGCACCTCCGATGGCCACTGGCAGTGGGAGCCCTGTCCACTTGCTGGTGGGTGCCAGAGGAGCATTAAGAGGGTCACCAGAGCCTTTTGAGCAGGTCTGAGCAGGTCTGCTTCAGCTTGGGACAAAGGGACACGACCCACTGGTGTACAGGGCCTGACCCACTGGTGTACAGGGCGTGACCCACTGGTGTACAGGGCCTGACCCACTGGTGTACAGGGCGTGACCCACTGGTGTACAGGGCCTGACCCACTGGTGTACAGGGCGTGACCCACTGGTGTACAGGGCCTGACCCACTGGTGTACAGGGTGTGACCCACTGGTGTACAGGGCGTGACCCACTGGTGTACAGGGCGTGACCCACTGGTATATAGATGTGACCCACTGGTATATAGATGTGACCCACTGGTGTACAGGGCGTGACCCACTGGTGTACAAGACGTGACCCACTGGTGTACAGGGCGTGACCCACTGGTATATAGATGTGACCCACTGATGTACAGGGCCTGACCCACTGGTGTACAGGGCGTGACCCACTGGTATATAGATGTGACCCACTGGTGTACAGGGCGTGACCCACTGGTATATAGATGTGACCCACTGGTGTACAAGACGTGACCCACTGGTGTACAAGACGTGACCCACTGGTGTACAGGGCGTGACCCACTGGTGTACAAGACGTGACCCACTGGTGTACAGGGCATGACCCACTGGTGTACAAGGCGTGACCCACTGGTGTACAGGGCCTGACCCACTGGTGTACAAGACGTGACCCACTGGTGTACAGGGCGTGACCCACTGGTGTACAGGGCATGACCCACTGGTGTACAGGGCGTGACCCACTGGTGTACAGGACATGACCCACTGGTGTATAGGACACGACCCACTGGTGTACAGGGCCTGACCCACTGGTGTACAGGGCGTGACCCACTGGTATATAGATGTGACCCACTGGTGTACAGTACGTGACCCACTGGTGTACAGGGCCTGGGTTTGCACTTCTTGTTTTGCGTGGTGTCGTGTGTGCTCTGGTGCAACTTTGGAGTGGGACTTGTGAAATGGGGTTCCTTGCTTTTATCCTCCCTCCCTTCCTCCCTCCCTCCCTTCCTCCCTCCTTTCCTTCCTTCCTCCCTCCCTTCCTCCCTCCTTTCCTTCCTTCCTCCCTCCCTTCCTCCCTCCTTTCCTTCCTTCCTCCCTCCCTTCCTCCCTCCTTTCCTTCCTCCCTCCCTCCCTCCCCCCCTTCCTTCCTTCCTCCCTCCTTTCCTTCCTTCCTTCCTTCCTCCTTTTCTTCCTTCCTTCCTTCCTTCCTTCCTTCCTCCTTTCCTTCCTTCCTTCCTTCCTTCCTTCCTTCCTCCTTCCTTCCTTCCTTCCTTCCTTCCTTCCTTCCTTCCTTCCTTCCTTCCTTCCTCCTTTCCTTCCTTCCTTCCTTCCTTCCTTCCTTCCTTCCTCTTTTCCTTCCTTCCTTCCTTCCTTCCTTCCTTCCTTCCTTCCTTCCTTCCTTCCTTCTCTTTTCTCTTTCCTCCCTCTCCTGCCTCTTTTGGATTTTTGACACAAAATACCCTGTGTAATTCAGTCTGACCTCATACATGCCATTCTCAGCCTACAGTGTTGGGTTTACAGATGTGCACATACCACCATGCTCTGGGAGATGATGGTTTTCTAGGAATGAATTGCATATATATTGATAATTTAGATACCACCTTCTGCCAAGAATTTCCACTTACATGTAGCATTTCTTAAAATGTGGAAAGGCTGCTGTTCATCTAGTCATATAAGGCTCTACACACTGAACCTGTAATCAGCACATCTGTTTACACAAGCATTTTTTTGAAGATAACTATTAAACTCTTAGTCCTCCTAGTTGGGGACGGTTGAACACTAGGTTATAGAAGGAACAAATTATTTGGAATATCTTCCCATGTCCACCAGCACTTGCAGGGTATTGATCCTTAGACATTTCCTGATCATGAACATTTCCAAATTTGAGATAGGTTCCCACTGAACAACAAGTGTGAAAATCCACCACCATACTTTGTTCATCACGTGCCAGTGACCCCCACAGAATGCCACATCCATCCCCAGCCGGAAGCCGGGCTAAACATCCTCACAACTACAGCCCTTATCAGCAGCGTGCACATGCAGACCCTGAGTACGTAATCAATCAACAACCACGGCAAACTGAAGCTGTAATTGTTAAGCCTCCAATCTGGAGTTTTAAGCCTACCCCAAATGGCCTCTTCCTGTTTATTTCTCTGAAGTCTCTCTAGTACAACTTTCATGTTTTCAAAGAAACAGTCCTTGCTTTTTCCAGAGGATGTGAGCTCTCTCCTTGGTACCCCCACAGCACCGTTTGGAGCTAGCACCAACTTTGTCTATCAGTGTGTCTTGTTATACACAGCCCAGGATAGCCTTGGTTTCACCGGGCCTTTGGGGACAGGAAAGCTGAGTCTTGCATGGCATCCCTTTGGGTTCTTCTCATCTGTAGCATTCTATACAGCACAGGTGAGTGGCAATATTTTGATTGTCACTTAAAGTCTGCCTTACTCATGTGTGACAAGAGCAACCTTCTCACACAGAGGGATCATATGCAAATATTACTTTGGTTCACGATCATAAAGTGCAGTAAAATACAAAGTAAAAAGAGTTGAGAGATTTCAGGCCATCTCTAGGTTTATAGACATGGAGTGGAAGTGTGTTTTTAATAAAAACACACTAGCAATTTCAAATAATCACAGATACATTTTAACTGTATTAAAATATTTTTGGAATCAGGAAACTTGATTTGGCTTCTCCCAGAGGCTTCCTGCACTGAAACCAGAGATTTATTAGTCTAAGGAAAGGAGGCTCAATTTAAAGGGGAAAAACCCCAGCTTATTAATTATTAGCCAAGCCATGCAGTAGCTTCCCAGAAGGCAAAGGAAAACAGGCTTTGAAGCCAGTGGGAGCAGAGTATGCCTCCAGCCCTCTGTGCCTGGCAGAACTGGGCTCCCTAGGGGCTGGGGCCTTTCAGCCCAGAGCAGAGATCAGAGGGGAATCTGTGGACTGAGCTGTGGCAAGGGCTCTTTCTTCTCCCCTCTGGTGGTGTAGGAGGAACCCTGGGCCTGGGCCCTGCACCATTCTGGATTCCTCTCACCCGCGCAGGGCTTGCCTGGAAAACCCTAGGCTCCAGCAACTGGACATCCATCTGCAGCTGCTATTACTAGGACTCAGGATTCTCGTCCAGGATCATTGGTGTTTGGGGTCCACTCACCTCATTCCTATTCCCTGATGAACTTTGCATCCTTCTCAGAATAGCAATTCACAACTAGCACACAGCCCTCCCTGCCCCAACTAGTGCACACTACCTTCCAGCCTCCGAACTAACACCTTCTCCCGTGCCTCACCGCCCCAGGAAAGAGGAACGAATGGTCAGGTGTACAGGGTGCCCAGGCCGAGCTGCGGCGGGCAGGATGGCGCACAGCTGTCACCTTGTGGTCGGTTACGCCGAGGTATCCATCCAACTGCCGGTGTCCGGCGGGGGCGGTTCTCCGTGGCTGGGGACTGCTCTCCACTGGCTGTGCGCTGCCAGCAGTCGACTGCTGTTGCTGCTGCTGCTGCTGTTGCGGGGGCCGCTCCTTCTGGCTGCCGAGGCTGCTGTACACGAGCAACAAGCTGGTGCACATGGTAGTGAGCACTAAACACACTGCCAGACCATGGTGCTGCGGGCGGGCGAGCGAGAGAGGGAGAAAGACAGTGACTGAGCGTGCAGCCAGGAAGCTAGTGGCTCCTATTGACACCATGGTCCCGGGCAGCCGCCCCAGACTCCCGCAGCCAGGGAGCAGAGGTGACATGGTCCAGCATCCCTCTGCCGGGGATGTTCCCGTGTGGCTGCTCACAGCCCGCCTCTCACAGTGGAGGGCAGGTGGCGCGCAGTGACCCGTGGTGAGGATGAGCGCGCCCACTGAGGGCATTTTGGGGAGGAGGGTCTGATCCCTACCTAAACTGCTGGGATCTCGACCCTCTGCACACCATCTCATCTGGGTCCCTGGGGCTTCCCGCAGCGATCCCCGCTAAGTTTGAAATCCGACAAGGAAACCAAGAAAGTAGATGATGGTCCCTCCTCCCCGCCCCTCTGAGTTTGTGCCCAGCAGCGGGGCACCCTCCTTTCCGGAGAGGTCAGCCTGCTCTTCTGCTCTCCAGTCGCCCCTTGGTTCACTCGCTAAAGATCCAGGAGCTCAGGCATCTCCAGTGCTCATCCCAGGTTCCAAGCCAGGTGGAAAGTTGTCACCCATGACAGGTGACCTCTTGCCACAGGGCTAGGCACCCTGCAAGGCTTCTACGGGCATTCCCTGGACACAGAGCCCCCAGGGTCCTTGCCTCTGCCTGGCAGAGTTGGAACAACAGACTCACCATCAGGGTCTTCATTTTGAGCGCCTCTTTTGTGCGGAATTCTCAGGCAAGCGCGTCCGGAGCCACTTTTTCTTGGAGGTTGTCCATGGTGGGTGATGGGGCGGAGGCGGCTAGGATGCTCTCCTGGCGGCTGGCCGGCGGCTGGGCTGGAGTAGAAGCGGCGGGACCCAAGAAGCTGCTGTTGCAGAGATTAGAGGAGAATTAAAACTGAGCCGGACCCTCTGAGTCTCTCAGCGATCCACACACCGCCGCCTGCCGCCGCCTGCTGGGTCCTAGAGTCCTCTGCAGTCCCCTCCCAGCCCCCAAACCCTCTTTTCAGTGAAGTGGAATTTCTGGGGCGAGACAGTTAACCGCAAGGGTGTACCCATTTCTTGGTTCAGAGATTTATTATCTTTTTATGGAGCCATCAAGCTAAAAGGACTCAGAACCCAATTTGATCCTGAACACGGTGGCCATCTGAAAATTTACTAACCAAATTTTCAGTTTTGTGATTTTAATAAAAACAAGTTAACCTGCCAAATGTCAATACATTTATTTATATTTGCATTTTCTATTTACAGTTTGGCAAATGCTATCATGGAATTGTTTTCCTGAAAAATCGTGTCACTGCAATTTCTAGTTGTTTTCAAATGTCCTTTTCCTCCTTAATTTTGTTTTGACAAATCGTTAGTCTCATGCTTCCTTTGGACCAGATTCTTTCATGTAAATGGCTTCATTCATCATTTGCTCCCATGAACACAATTTATGTTTCTACTCAACCTTTGAAGTCCCCAGTGCTCATTTAAATGGTTTTAAAGTTTTTGAAACAGTCAGTGCATCCCATCCATGTGGTTAGCCAGGATACAGAGCCTTCCTAATTTCAGTGAAGAAATGCTAGCTGTTGGAGATCAAAAAAAGATCTTGCATCCTAAGAATCTGATGTTTCACCTGTGTTGTGTAATGCACTGACGTACACAATTTCACATTCGGAACTTGGATTAAAATAAAAAACGCAGTGTTGCGTTCACACCAGTGGCCTGTTCTAAGGGCATTCTCACCCTACATCCATAGAGCGTGTGCTAAGCATTCAATTTAGCTGAAAACGTATTTCTTGTGAAATTGTTCCATGAACACAGTGGTCTCAGTGTCTCTCTTCACATTGGATCTGTAACAGTATGGGGCTAAAGATCACATTAAGACAGGGATGATCAGCAGGCCACCTGGACCATGGACATGGTGAGAGTGTTTTGGGGGCCGGCAGAGGCATTGCAACTGTTTTTCAATCTTCCCTAATCTACCGCTGGGCAGACGAGACAACAGGGACTATTTTTTAACTTGAGAGGCCTGCTTCCAAACTCTATTAACAAAGTTAAAACGATTGGTTCAGTAATGAACATTCAGGAGACAGAGACACATGCTATGGAGCCTTTCAAGGAAAACACAAAAAACTCAAAGTGCTGTCCAGTATGCCAGCCATGCAGTTAGCTGCTCATTCAGTTTGTGCTGCAGGCATGAATAGTGCCTGTTGTCTGGGCAGGAAAAGCAGCAGCTGGAGGAGAATCTTATCGGGTCTTGGCAATTCTTTGTTGTATGGCTGCACTTGACATTCAAATTAATGAAACAAAGGACCAACTTGATGAATCACTGCAAGCAGGTTATCTGGGCCTCTCCAATGCTGCTTTGGAGGTGCAGCTAGAGGAAGCTCCTGCCTTCCTAAGACTGTTCTCCCTTCATCTAGCAAGTTGCCCAGTGACCGATAAAACACTTCTCATATATTTTGCCCTGCCAAACAGAGACATCATATTTATGACTTAAGCTCATGGCGGCACGTTGGACATCTGTTACATGGTGTGTCTGACCAGACTCATTAAGCTTATGTTTTTTCCCTCCTCCTGGAATTGCAGTTAGCGGGTCACAAAATTACTTACAAAATGAGTAGAATACATTTAAAATTTTAATTCTGAGCTTGATTTGAAGGACTTCAAGGTATCTGGCTTTCCAATATTTGATTAGGACGGCGAAACTCTTGGATGGATTCTGGCTTAGGAGGCAAATGGACAAGGTAGGACCAGAGGAGGGCGCAAAAGGTAAGAAATGGCAGTTAGCTCAACTTGATGATTGTTTAATGACCACCTGATACCTGATCTATTAGGAAACACAGAGGCGAATCAAGCACATTTTTCATCTAAGGGGTCAGAACTTTGTGTGTGTGTGTATGTGTGTGTGTGTGTGTGTGTGTGTGTGTGTGTGTGTGTGTGTGTAGAAAACCTAATGAACAGGCTATGGAAGAGATGGACATATTTGACATATGTTTATCAAGTATGTACTTTGTTAAGCACCTACTGTGTTTCTGGTCCTGGGTGGGGTATGAGTCTGCTGTTCTCAGGAACTTGCAGTCTATATCCAGGTAAGCACTGTGCACTTTTATGCTACAGAATAGGGGACAATCAATGTACAGGTTTGTTTCTCAGGTTTGCCTCCCTGCTACATTAAGATCTGAGGGTTACACCTTTAATCCCAGCACTTGGGATGCTCAGTCAAGTGGATCTCTGAGTCTGAGGCCAGAGTGGTTTATAGATTGAGTCGAGTAAGAACTACATAGTGAGAACCTATTGCTGTGGAACAATCTTTTTGTACACTGTGAAGATTTGTCATTCAGATTGGTTTAATAAAAATCTGACTATCTGGTAGCTAGGCAGGAAGTATAGACAAGACAGCCAGACACAGAGGAGGCTGGGAAGAAGAAGGGTGGAGTCAGAAGAGTTGCCAGCCAGATGGAAAGGAAGTAGGACAGGCAAGAGAGGTAAAGGTCATGGGCTTCAGGGCAGCACATAGATTAATGGAAATGGGGTAATTTTAAGTTGAAGGAGCTAGTTAATAAGCCTGAGCTATCAGCCAAGCATTTATAATTAATATTAAGCCTCTGTGTGGTTATTTTGGGAATGGCTTTCAGGACACTGAAAAATTCTGCCTATACCCTGTCTTAAAAAAATACCTAAGAAGCTTGCAATTTCAAGGGTATCCATCTGTACTTATGTAACTTTATATAAACCTTTTAGTTACTAATCTGAATAGCCAGAACAAACATAAAATACACAAATTAATGAATACTAGATTTACTTGGAGGCAAGCAGGCAGGTAGACAAGTCAATGAAGATTTTTGGTTCACCTAGCTTTGGCAGAGTGAGAAGGGGAGCCACAATTTACCTCTCAAAACCCAGGGAGCTGAGACAGATTTCTCACCACTTAAAATTTTGCCACATTTCTGCCTTTCCTGCTATCACATCCAATCAAATTGGTTCCTATTTATAAAAGAGAGAGAGAGAGAGAGAGAGAGAGAGAGAGAGAGAATGGAAAAGATATTGAGTGTTGCACAATGTAGTTTATGTGATAAAAATAAGCTGAGAATTTATGAAAGAAGGCATGTCCTGGGTGGTGAGAGGGCAGGCAGGATCTGAAGTGTGGAGGGAGTATTGGCCTTGCACTGGAACTTAAAGAACAAACAAGCAGAGAGCTGCCAAGGAGGGGTGAGCACACAGCAGACTGCCCATGTGGTCTACTGTGGTTCCTAAGTAATTTCTTATTCAGAAAAAGGTGCTTTCTTTCTCTCTCTGTGTGTACACATGCATATATGTTCATACATGAGTGTGAGTGTGTACAACACACATACAGAGGTCAGAGGACATACTTGAATGTTGAGTCTCTGATAATTTCACCTTTTCTTTGAGATGGCATCTTTCATTGGCCTGGAATTTTTCCATGCAGGCCAGGCTAGCTGGTCCTGGGAATGTCCAAGGATCTAACTGTTTTGACCGCCAATCTTTCTGTCACTGGGATCCAGGTATGCCCTGCTGTCCTGGGGTCCAAACTCAGGCCCTCACACTTGAGAGGCAAATCCTTGGCTGACTGAGGCATCTTCTCCAGCTCATCAGACATTTCTAAGATAGATGAAAAACCTAGTTAATGTAACATAAGTTGAACTGGAGTTACGACTGCTCTTTATGTTATGGTCTCAGAAAAAAGGAAGACATTTCTGCAAGGTGCAAGAAAAGTTTTCAATAATGGTAGGAAGTCCTAGAGCATGGTTGACATTTATTTATCTGTGCTGTAAACTTTACCAACTTTCTTCTGGGTTGTCAGAACTCAGACTCTGGCTCTTAGCACTTACTAGCTCTGAGAACATGGTATCTTACTCAGCTGTACTTTAACTGTGTGTGTGTGTGTGTGTGTGTGTGTGTGTGTGTGTGTGTGTGTGTGTGTATGTATGTATGTATGTATGTATGTGTGTATGAACTTAAATGCCACAGCACACGTGGAGGTCAGAGGACAGCCTTAGGTGTTGATCCTTATTTTCTCCCTTGTTTGCAATAGGGTCTCTTGCTCACCATGACTGACATGAGAGCTTCTTGTTTCTACCTCCCCTGTTTGTAAGAACATGGGGATCACAGGCACACTTGGCTTTCACATGGGTGCTGCAAATTCTAGGCCAGGTTCTTACAGATGCACAGCAAGTATTTTGCCCACTGAGCCTTCTCACCAGCCACCAGCCCTGGTGCAAGGCTTTTGAAAAGGACAGGAACAACACTTGCTGGGGTTTGAAGCTGGTGTGAAGGTGGCAGAGATGGGGAGTGTGGGTTTAGATGTTGTCTGTGTGAGATGGCTAGGCACTTATAGTTCATGTTCTCTATTGGGCTGAGGTGCAAGAGCTGGGCACTGTGAATGTGGATGTATGTGATCAACTGGGAATGAGCCAGCATTGAGAAGAATCCCAAACCTGAGCTCCGAATGCTTCAAATTTCATGTGGCAAGAAAAGGACTCGTGTGTATCAACCACAACACTATGATTTAGGTGGCTGATTATTTTCAATTTGGATAGATTCTCCATGCTAAAGCAGTTAGTCATTTATGTTCTCAAAATACTTTTCAAATTCTTTTATCATACCAAACATATTTAATCATATTTATTTCTGTAGTTATCGCTGAGCCTCCCTTCCAAACTATAAATTTTTTTAGAACTGGGACAATGTTTCATTGCTATTATATCTACCAAGCCTACCACAAAACTGAGAATGGTAATATTAATCACTGACATTTATCTGTCCCTTACTTTATACCAGCACTATTCTGAGAACTTTGCATATATTAACTCATTTAGGCTTCTATTATTTTTTTTTTAACTGCTGCAACACCCAGCAGAAGTAACTTAAGAAGGGGAGGGATTATTTCCACTCACAGTTCAGAGGATGCATGCTGTCCTGCTGTCCATTACAGCAGGAAAGACATGTTGGCAGAAGCAGGAAGCTGTTGGCATTACATCCACAGCCAGGAAGCAGGCCAGTGATTACTGCTCAGCCCACTCCTGCTGTTTATCCAGTCCAGGACTCCAGCTCCATGGACTAGTGTCTCCCACATTTGGGATTTCTCTTCTTCACTCTTTAATTAAACTTTTCTGCAAATATCTTGCATACACTCCCAGAGGTGTGTTCTAATGCTATAGTAATTCCTTTTTCTTGCTGTTACCAAATACCCAACAAGCAGTTCAAGGAAGGAAGCATTCCCTTTCCTCATAGTTCCTGGAGGATACCGTGCATTGCTGCTGGGGGACATGACTGTGGGAGCAGGAAGCTGACACTATTACAGTCATAGAACCAGGAAGCAGAGAGGAAACAGGAAGTAGGCTAGGCTAAGAAACATCTAGTGACCCACTTCCTCTAGTGAAGCTCCTCCTACTAAAGGTTCATGACCTTCTCAAACAGTCAGGAGCCAGCAATCCAGTGTTTAAATAAATGAGCCTATGGGGGACATTTTGTCACAGCACATGGTGATGGATTGTTGATCCTAAAGGTTGATATTTCAGATTAACCATCACAAGACGCCAAAACAGCCACCTGAGGGAAATTTTAACTGTCTCTGTGTTGCAAACGAATGAACCAAAAGTCAGACTCAATGCCCTATAACCAGATAGCAAACTATTTAGCTTTATAGGTAGTTGTTAAAAACATTTGTTAAAAACAATCGAATAGGAATTTGATAAAAGTTCCCACATGCAGGTTCTTGTACTGACCTCTAACTTGAACTAATTTGGGAGAATTTATTTAACATGTGATCTGTAGATAACATAACTAAAGGCAATTCTCATTTTATGATGTACCTATGCTATTTTTATCTGGGGTGATGGGTCTGTGGATCAAGTGCCCATCCAGCAAGCTTGAGGACCAGAGTTCAGATCCTAGTACCCACCTCTAATCCCAAATGCAAGGAAGGCAGAGCAGGCTGGCTAACCAAGCTAGCTTAAATGGTGAGCTTCAGGACCCATGAGAAACTCTGCCTGATTATATAAGGCTGAGAGTGGTGGAGAAAGACACCAAATCCAACCTCAGAACTCCATACATGTGCACTTGCATGTACACGTGCACCTCCATCTCCACACACATGTACATACTGCACATACATATACACAAAAAGAGGTATATGTACATAAGAGATATGTAGACATTCACTGTATGGTTGGGTGAGTACTGGCAGGATCATTGTCAAAGTGCAGACCATGTCCATCACCCTACACATCACCATGACACTGCCCAGCAACCATATTGCCCACCACTCCACAAACAAGCACGGAAACCCAGCTTTGATTTCTGTAAATAGAGATTAGACCCCCTGCTCTCTAGCAATAGATGATGCCACAGCATGCCTACATTTTCATCCGACTTCTCTCGGCTAGGGTCATATTTCATGGTCTATTCATGTTGAATATATTAAGAGCTTTCTCTTCTTTATTCCTTGTCATTATTATGTAAATACAGTACAGTTTTTAAATCTGTTTCCTGTTAGTGTACCTTTGGACTGTTGCCTGTTTGTTATGAATAAAGCTATTAAGGATATTCTTGCATAGGTCCTTTTGTGGGATTGTGTTTGCTTTTTTTTTTTGGTGTGACTCCTGAAAAATGAATTCTTCTTGGGCCACAGAATAGATAGACACATGGTTAATCTAGAAGGTACTGGTGAGTGGTTGTTCAAAGGGATATAACCCCTTTGAGCAGTGAATGAGGGTTTGAGTTGCTGCACATTCTTGTCAGCTCTTAGTGCAGCTGAGCTTTTAATATCTGTTCCCTTCCCAATGACTTCTGTATCTTTTGAGAAGATGTAGAAGAGAGCATCTTTGCCTACCACCCCAGATCCTTCTTGACAGTGTGGCCTCAATGCCACAGCATAAGAACCCCTGGAACAAGATGGGGGTTATTCTTGAAACTAGCAGTATTTCCAGTCTGAGTCTGGAGAAGCCCTCAGCCTCCCAGTCCTTCACAACTCAGCACGGATCCCTCCATTAGCAGCCTTGCCTCATGACTTGTAGGCAGAGGGAGGGCCTCTTAAGATCATAGAGAGCGGCACTATTAGGAGGTGTGGCTTTGTTGGAGGAAGTATGTCATTGTGGGTGTGGGCTTGGAGGTTTCCTATACTCAAGATACTGCCCAGTGTCACAGTCCCCTTCCGGTTGCCTTTTGATCAAGATGTAGCCAGCACCATGTCTACCTGCACATTGCCATGCTCCGTGACAATGGACTAAAACTCTGAACTGTAAGCAAGTCATCTCAATTAAATGTTTTCCTTATAAGAGTTTCTGTGGTCACAGTGTCTCTTCACAGCAATAGAAACCCTAGCTAAGACAGCCTTTTTTTTTTTTTTTTTTTTTTTGGTTTTTCGAGACAGGGTTTCTCTGTGTAGCTTTGTGCCTTTCCTGGAACTCGCTTTGGAGACCAGGCTGGCCTCGAACTCACAGAGATCGGTCTACCCCTGCCTCCCGAGTGCTGGGATTAAAGGCATGCACCAACACCACCCAGTCAGCCTCTTTTTTGATGCTTATGGGTTTTTTTGTTTTTTTGTTTGTTTGTTTAAGACAAAACTTCCCTATGTAGTCCAGGCTGGCCCTGACTCCGTGATTCCCCCTGCTGCAGCCACCTTACTTCTGGGATTTAAGGGCTGCACTCATGCTAGACTATAAGGCTCCT
This sequence comes from Onychomys torridus, assembly GCF_903995425.1. Lineage (NCBI taxonomy): Eukaryota > Metazoa > Chordata > Mammalia > Rodentia > Cricetidae > Onychomys > Onychomys torridus. The sequence continues at coordinate 128,586,002 of NC_050448.1, forward strand.
CATGGCTGCTTCAGTCTTGAAATAGCACAGAGCAGGAATGTCCCAGTCTCTGACCTTAACTCTCATGCAACTAAGAGAAGCCATTGATGACTATTCTCAATTTTCTCAATTGTAGCAGGCGGATAGTCAAACTGTTCTAGCAGGGTGGCTGCATAGACAAAATACACTAATTACACAAAGTGCCCATCACTCTTCTGGGTCCACAGATGGATCAGTCTACAGGCACATTTTTCACAGGGGACTGCCTGTGTTGCAGAAAGGGAGGCATAGTCATTCTTCAAATGCTTATTGAGCTTGTAATAAAAATAATAGTTAATCCGTATCTCTGCCTGCTGTCAGGCCCTGTGCTTGTGGCAGACGGCAGCTTATTTAATCCTCACAACGAGGTAAGTGAGAGCAGCATCTCCATTTCACCAACAGGAGATGAGAAGGAAGGTTGTGCAGCCATTTCTCCAAAATCATGAGACTAGAAAGTGACAAGCCAACGTTTGGCTAGGTTGGTTCTTCACAGCTGAGCCCTCCCACCACCTCAATTCACTGTTTTCAAAATACTGTGTCTCAGTCTGGTCCCCTGGAGATGCACAGAGGAGTCAGATAGTGCTACTACAGAGGACTGCCACCCAGCATGCAGGGTAAAAGCTGAGTAACAGCAGGGGATGTAGAAGGGTCACAGATGCACACATAGCTGTGGGGGCGTGATCAGATAGAATCTGCAGAGGGGAATGCTTGGCTGTCTGTCAAGGATTTCCAGAAGCAGAAGGAAACAATGCCAATGTTCCCCAGGCACAGGAGAAAAATAGACAAATCATGGAGTATAGGACCTCATCCTAGGGACTGTGAGCAGACCAGCTGTAGTGAGGTGGAGGTTGTTGAATCCAACAGGGTCTGTACCATTGTATAGCCTGTGTTTTCTCTTGGGAACCACACTGAAGTGGGACCACAGGTTCTATACTGATATTTGCAACATCCCTGAAAATGACCTGCAAATTGTTTGGTTATAGATATCAGAATATTTTTAACAGTTTTCCAGTAGCTAGAAGGAAGCCCTCACAAGTAGCATTGGCCTTTATCAGTTTGTGGAGAAGCTGGTGCCGTGACTTTCTGGGTGGGAGGAGAGATAGGAGCTGAGAAGGGCATGTTTGTAGAGTAAAAGATAGGGCTAAAAGTTGCCAAAGTTCAAGTGAGAGATAACGAATCTGGCCAGAGGAAGGTTTGTCAGGATGGATTTAAAATATCCTTGGACTAGAGAGATAGTCCAGTGGGTAAGAGTGTAGGCTGTATGGGTGTGAGAACCCCAGTGCCTGGAGGAGAGGCAGAGACCAGAGACTCAAGGATCACAGATACCAGCCAAGCAAAACACAATGCAAAGCAAAACAGGAGCTCCAAGTTCAGTGAGAAACCCTGTCTCAGAGGAGTGAAGTGGATCTTCCATGCGTGTACAAATTCTGCAGGTGGGGGATGTCGAGATCATGATGGGAAGACGTGCAGAGATGACCGGCCACACTAGTGGAAGCCCATGAACTGTGGACTAGTGGCTGTGGAGCCCCCATGGGACTGGACTTGGCCCTCTGTATACAGAAGATGGTTGTTTGGCTCCAATTGTTTGGGGGGCACCCAGGCAGGGGGATCAGGATCCATCCCTGATGCATGGACAGGTTTTTGGGAATCTGGTGCCTGTGGTAGGATGCCTTGAGCAGCCTTGGTGCAATGGGGAGGGGCTTGGACCTGCCTAGGCTCAGTGTGCTGGCCTCTGCTGACTCCCCATGGAGGGAGACCTTAATTTGGGGGTATGTGAGGATGTGGGGTGGCTTGGGATGAAGGGTGGGAGGAGGGAGGAGGGAGGATCTGTGGGTGGTATGTAGAGTGGGTAGAAAATTTTTTAATAAAGAAAAATGCAAAGGAAAAAAACCTTCCACATACTTGGACATATATACATGTGCCAGATACACAGACACACAAACACTTATGCAAACACTTATGCTAGTTAGAGTGGACCAAACTCTAACCTTTCTAAGCGGTCTTAAAAATATAAAACATTTCTTTTTGGGGTGAGCATCTTAGGCACATTTCAGAATGATATGTGATAATTTAAAAAAAGGCTGACATCTTGTCTCAGCGTGTGTCCTTTCAGAAGCACAGCCTGGATTAGGGTCTATGGGCATGCATGCATTTGGTAGGGGAGTAGCCTTGCCAGGGAAGGTAGCCAGTACCCAGTGATCAAGCAAGTTACTGCTGTAAGCAATAGGAGCTCTACACTGCTGGGGGATTGTGGCAGTGGACGCAGAACCTGGGCCTCAGCTACTCTCCCTGGGAGAGGGCTGCTCTGGGGTGAGGAGGAGGCATGTGCAGCAACAGCACCTATGGTGAAGCAGGCAGGCTGTGGGGCTGCAGGATAGATCCCTCCTGCAGACTTGCAGATGTTGGAGGCTTCACTGAAGTAGTGACATGGGGACAGGGGCAGAGTAACGGCATCTGTGCATGGCACTTACTCCCGGGGCATTTGAGCATCAGAGGGCCTCACGTCTTGGAACCTTCCTCATGGCAGAATTTGCCTCATGTGGCGAAAGGAGAGACACAGGTTGGGAAGCTCAAACCAACCCTTCTCCAGGTCCTTCCTTTTCTTCCTGTGCATATACGTTCAGATGTCTGTCCACTGATCTCCACCGTGAACAGTTGAATTTAGAAGCTTCCTGTTATTTACATTTGTTTCCAGCTTAGCAAACAGAAGGTACTTAATGTATAGGTTTGTGGAAGAAGTTACCACGTTAACTTTTATGATCAGGACTGGGAGAGCCATGTCACACACCCAGTTAGTTATGATACAACTTGAACTCAGCTCTCCTGTCTTCCTCTTGAGGACTCCTGAATGAAGACACAGCCCAGCAAGGTGGCATGGCTAACCTTTGCTGGAGGTGTCTAAACTTGATACACATAGAGTGTGTGAAGTGTTCGTGAATGTCTGGAAAGGAATGCATCTACTTCACTAATGAAAACAACTGGAAGTCTCCCTAGCTAGTCTAACATGAAGCCCAGAGCCACAGAACACTGTGTATTTTTAGTTCTAATATGATTCTACAGGAATACTATACCGTAGGAATAAGGGAATGAAAAGAAGGGGAAGGACATTAGTTAAATTCTGTAAATATATACACATAAAGGAAGAACATGAGAATTCAGCAGAAGAGTTTTTTGAACTTTAAGAACTGATTTCTAAGCAAAGAACAATCAGACTGCAACCCACAGAACCATAAGGATATATGACATGGAGGACCTTAGGATGACTGTTGCTTATAATAAGATCTGGTTTTACTCAATTACTGAGCAACCCTCAATGAAGCATCACAATATTAACGTAAGAATTTATTCTGTATCAAGCTGATAATAGAAAAATTAATTAATTAATCTAAAAAAATAAAAAAGAAAAGAAAAAAATTAAACTATTAAAAACAAACAAACAAACAAACAAACATATTTTGCTACAGCAAGAAGGGGAAATTAGGGGCTCATCATTCCTCTCCACATTGTATTCTTTCCCTTGTATTATATATTTTAAATTTCTTATCAGTGGATTCTGCTGGAATATCCACTACAGATAAGCACTGGAGGGCTCCTGTTGCAAATCACCCTCTGGAGTGATGGAAGGACCTTTCTACTGACACTTGGAGGGGACCCAATCCGGTGTTGGTGTGGGCCTGGGGTTCTGCTTATGTCTTTTCTCAGGACGATAAAATTCCTCATTGGGTTTCTGAGTGCTGAGGGCACCAAGCCCAACATGGCAGAAACCTATTGGGCCTTCGTGAAAAACTCTCCCCTTCCGATGCCTATGGGGATTGAAAGCCCAATAGGGCCAGCTTTGGCAAGAATTAACATAAGCCTAGGAACTGCAGCCATGCGGTTGGATTCTCTAGAAGGTAGTATATGGTAACTGCTCTTTCAAGTATGTTTGAGATTGTGTCACCCAGACACCTAGGAGATAAAGGATAACACTGAAGATCATTGACCTCCATTTATTAACAGTAGCATGCCGGCTAAGCATTTTCATTCTCACAATCCTATTCAAGCTGAAGCAGTACCTACTTCTCAGGAGTGGCTCTGTGCAACATTTTTTGGCCTCCTGAAATTGCTTTAGCCCCCTTTGAAGATACCTTAAAATTTGTGAGTCTGAATGTGAATGTAGTCATTATGAGACCATTAGTTCTGTTCCTTGTGAACTGCCTGTTTTTTCTTTATGGTTCTTAGTTGTTCTTTTGTAGAGCTGCCAGCTTGGGTTGTGCTGGGTTCAAGAATAATGGGCCTTAGTGGTTCATGTTCCTGGAGTTGCATCCATACCAATGGATACCCACATGCTCCAGAAGAGAATTTGACATCGCTGCTGCCATTGTTACTGTTATAACAGTGGCGACCACTGCTACTACTGTTTCTGGGATTGCCATTTCATAACTGGTTACTACAGCTAGCACAGTGGAGACCCAGGCAGCAAAAGTAGCTACCACAGTTAATTAATCCTTCATTCTATTGGGCATGACAAATTGAAATCAATAGTTATATACATTTCAATTGGCCTTGAAAGCTATAAATTTACAAACTCAAGTTCCACTTGCTTTCAGGATACCATCTTACAAGGTCTCCAATTTGCAGTAAGGCTTGTTAAGGAAGGGAATGGCTCAGTTGCCTTTAACCTACCAGCTATGGGTGGATTAAGACTTCTGTTGGTCTTTTCTGTGTTTAACACACAGATTGCAAGCCTAGTACCACTTAGAGATCTTTGGCAACAGTTAACTCTGCAGCTCTCACACAATTGAGCCTGTATGATAATGAGTATTGAGAGACGGGTAATGCCTGGGGGGTGCTCACCAACCTAAGACAGAACACCTGTGTGGCCTGGACAGTTTTCTCCATGACAGGTAAGATGACCTGCTGATGTCCCATGCAACCTAAGTCAGAAACTCATTTTTTAGTAAAAGGGGGGGGACCTGTAGGTCCCTGGCCCCCGTTTTGGGTAACTGTTGCCTGGCTTGCTGACCTTGACCTTGATATCCTCCCTATGCTAATTCCCTGTGAGATTCCACCCTCCTGAATGCTTAAGGGAAGCTCCTTGTCTGTGAATCCAGCATATTGGGCGTTAACTGCTTATATGCAAGATTGTAAAACATCAGGAGTGGGGGTGGGGATTTAGCTCAATGGTAGAGTGCTTGCCTAGCAAGCACAAGGCCTGAGGTTCAATCTTCAGCTAAAAAAAAAAAAAAAAAAAAAAAAGAAGAGGGGGTCAAGATCATGATGGGGAAACCCACAGAGACAGCTGACTGGTGCTAGTTGGAGCTCACTGACTCTGGACTGACAGCTCAGGAACCTACATGGGACTGAACTAGGCCCGGTGAATGTGGGTGACAGCTATGTGGTTTGATCTGTTTGTGGGGTCCCTGGACTTATCCCAGGTGCATGAACTGGCTTTTTGGAGCCCATTCCCTGTGGTGGGATACCTTGCTCAGCCTTGATACAATGGAGAGGGGCTAGACTCTTCTTCAACTTGGTATGCCAGACTTTGTTGACAACCATGGGAGGCCTTACCCACTCTGAGGAGTGGATGGGGGTAGAGTGGGAGGGAGGTGAGGAGGCGGGAGAAAGGGAGGGAGGGGGAACTGGGGTTGGTATGTAAAATGGAAAAAATTTTAATAAATAAACATATTTAATAAAAAAAGAAAAAAAAGATTTGATTTCTATATACCACACATACATACAAACACACACGAACATATATGTTTCAAAATAAATAAAGACCAATACCATGACCCTCATAAACAAATACAATTTTTTCATCTAAACATTTTTCAAACTTTACAATATCTACCTACCTATCTACCCATCCATCCATCTATAATCTATTGAAATCTATCATCTATCATCTATCTATCTATTTATCTATCTATCTATCTATCTATCTATCTATCTATCTATCTATTACCTATGTATTCATTCATCATCTATTATTATCTATCATCAATCATCTGTCTGTCTATTTCTATCTATCTATCTATCTATCTATCTATCTATCTATCTATCTATCTATCGATCTATCTATCTATCCATCCATCCGTCTTCTATCTGTGTATATGTGCATACACAAATGAATACAAATGCTCCTGTGGAGGTCCACTTGTGGGATTTTCCTTTTACCTTGTGGGTGCCCGGGATTGAACTCAGTTTGTGGGCTTGGTGGAAAATGCCTTTATCTGCTGTGCCATCTTGCTGGCCCCTTTTTGAAGTTGTTTTTTGAGAGTCTCATGTTTCACAGCCTGGTCTTGAACTTGTGTATAGCTAAGAATGAGCTGGAGTCTCCTGCATCCACCCCAGGTACTGGGACACAGACACGTGTCACCACGACCAGCTTTGTGTGACTGATACAGATGCCACTTCCTGCCATCTCCCCACACTAATTTATGTCAGTTGTATACGTCTTACTTTTGTTTAGAAATGTTGCATGTTCTACTTAAAATAGATGATTTTATTTAAACAGTAGTGCAATGTTAAAATTTAAAAAGCCAGAATAGTGTGTAAGCCAGAGGTAGATCTTGAATGTCTTTCATCCATTGATTTGATCATATTTTTGGGGGACAGGCTCTCCGACCTGAAACTTATCGATTCAACTGAGCTAGATGATGAATGAACTCCAGAGATCTGTTTGTCTCTGCATGCTCCAATGCTGGGGGTAGAGGCATGCACTACTGTGCTTAGTTTTTATGTAGATTTGGGGGTTCCAAATTCAGGCACTCAGCTTGCACCATAAGCACATTACCTACTGAGTCATCTCCCCACCTCCCAAGATCAGTATTTCACAAGTCATTTTTCAAATTTCTTTTTTCATTCCTGGACCTTCCAATTCCCTGCTCTCCTGGCAATGTGATCTGTGATGCAATCCCATCCTTGCAAGCACGTATAAACCAGGACCCCGAATAAGACACCAAAGCTTTGTACCATTCGTTTGTGTCACCTGCGCAAAGGAGGTGGTAGGTGGCGACCCTTCAGAGGAGGAATGTCAAGAACCAAATGAGATAGCAACGAGAACCTAATATGTAAGCAGAATTTCTGATATATTTAGTTGCATTAGTCAATATTAGTTACTATAACAAAAAAGCCAAGCCAAGGCAGGCAGGCTTTACAAAATGAAGAGGTATATTTCACTTTCAGGTTTGAGGATTGAAGGGCAAGGCCTTGCTAGGCTAAGAACCTGTGGTGGGAGGAAGAGATTATGTCTTAGTAGAGGAATCCTGAGAGAGACTGAATTCATTACAACTTGCTCTAGGGAGAGAGAACTCTCAGCATCGCCCCTCTCCAAGGACAGGGTGCCAGTGCTCTTGACCCCTCTCCCTTCTCTCCAAGGACGGGGCACCAGTGCTCTTGACCCCTCTCCCTTCTCTCCAAGGACGGGGCACCAGTGCTCTTGACCCCTCTCCCTTCTCTCCAAGGACGGGGCACATCTTGACCCCTCTCCCTTCTCTCCAAGGATGGGGTGCCAGTGATCTTGACCCCTCTCCCTTCTCTCCAAGGATGGGGTGCCAGTGCTCTTGACCCCTCTCCCTTCTCTCCAAGGATGGGGCACCAGTGATCTTGACCCCTCTCCCTTCTCTCCAAGGACGGGGTGCCAGTGCTCTTGACCCCTCTCCCTTCTCTCCAAGGATGGAGTGTCCAGTTATCTTAACACCCACACCCTCCTTTTAAAAGTGATTTGTCTGTTTGTTTTTATTTGTGTGTATGTACACACGCGCACACACACACACACACACACACACACGCACACGCACACGCACACGCACATGCACACACACACATGCACGCACGCACGCATGTGTGTGCATGTGCCATGGCCATGAGGTGCTCATAGGTTCCAGAAGAGGGCATCAGACTTCCCAGAACTGCCTGGTGTGGGTGAGGACCCTCTTAACCATCTCTCAGCCCTTCTTAAAGGGCTTCTACTTCTTAAAGGGCCAGACCCTCTCCTGAGCCACCATGTTGGAAACCAAGTATTCAGTTCAGGGAACTTGGAGAGAAATTCAACCTGCATCACAGCCAAGCACGCATCCTTTAACAACTCTTTCAGTTATCACTTTCATGAGCTCCTTTGTGCATACAGGGAAACTGAGGCACAGGTTAGCACAGCATGTTGTCCGAGTACATACACTTTATGTGACAGTGCTAGTGTTTATGAGTCAATGCATAATAAACTGTTACAAAAAGCTTTTGCAATTATTCTTGTCATGATAAAAATCACTTGCCTAGAGGCTCACTACTCAAATTAAAATCAGAGACAGTCCTGTTTTTGGATGAAGAAGCTCAGATCTCTTCCACCACCCTGAGGAGGACCCTGAGGCAGATCCTGGAGTTTTCCTGCCTGGCCCACAGTCAGGACAAATCTCTCTCACCCGCCAGGCCCATAGACGCTCAGACCCAACCAAGTAAACACACAGAAACTTACATTGTTTACAAACTGTATGGCCGTGGCAGGCTTCTTGTTATCTACTTCTTCTATCTTAAATTACCCCTTTTCTATTAATCTATGCTTTGCCACATGGTTTGTGGCTTACCGGTGTCTTTACATGTTGCTTGTCATGGCGGTGGCTGGCAGTGTCTCCACCCAGCCTTCCGCTTCCCACAATTCTCCTCCTCCTTGTCCTGCCTACCCTATCCTTCCTTCCTGGCTACTGGCATGAGCACTTTATTTATTTTAACCAATCAGAGCAACACATTTGACATACAGACCATCCCACAGCAAGAGCCCTAGAAACCAAACAGCACAGAAACCGTGTCCTCCACAAGGCAGGTGGAGGAAGCAGATATTGTGCTGGTGGAGCCCTGCACAGCACTCTTTGCAGGGCCTCATGTGTCTCATCAGCTGCTTGGAAAGGAACTCCATCCCCATTGCCACCCCACAAATAACCAATAAGCAGCGGATCTCCCAAATGACAGAGAAGACCAGGGCCATGGTAGCTTGTTTTGTTGGACCTGTTTTTATGAGATACAATCATGGGTGCATCATTGGTACAGCCAGATGTTTTCACATTAACGTTTATACTTACCAACTTAAAGTGTTTGGAAAATGTTGACTCATTTGCTCACTCCTTCAACAAATATTGTTAGATGAATCTGACATCATGCCAGGATGGGCTGAAGATACCAGAACAGAAGCCCAGTCACCCATCCCAATGCCTCCTCTTTCTCAGTCACTTCACTGGACATCTACAGGTGCCCCCACATGCTCAGTCCCACTGTGTGCAATGTACACGACCATCTCACTTGGAACTGCTGCCTTCACCAAGGCTAACTTCCTGTGTACATTTGGTTTTCTTTGCAGTCAGGAGAGAAGGCTGAAGTCTCTTCTAGCAGTGTGTCTCTGAGGGGACCAGGCTGCTGCAGCACTCCTGGCCAGTTTGCTAGGTCATGAGGCTTAACTCAGGTGAGTTGCCACCTGACACAGGCCCCAGCATACAATGGGCCTCCGTTCCCTGTGATACCGCTCTTCCCTAAGGGTGGGGTAGCTGAAATAAATACTACAGGGGACTCACCGTCTACACATTGTTACACATCAAAGACTCAAATATATGGAGGCCATTTCTTCCCTTTTGTAAGTTATCAAATAGAATTTATGAACCTTCTGATTCATGGGGTTGGAATGAAGCCTATAAAACTGAGGCAATAAAACTCCATTCAATAGCTCTGTTCAACTTCTTTCAGTCAAATTTTTGTAACCTAATAATATTTTGCAGTTGTAAAACTTATTTCCACTGTGGACATTTGCTACTATGGTTGGTGCTGTTTCACACTTCATCTTGTTCTATGTATTGCAGAGTAGAAGTTTTATTTTGTGTGTATAAACCTGGTGCTGGAATGCACATGTGTGATATGTGAAAAGACTAATTGGCAAGTGATGAGATTCGGTTCATCAGTTCTTTCATACTAAGTGTTCGCTAAGGCTCTGCTGCATGAGTAACAGCACACCTGTAATAACATCAAGGTTTGATTTCTCTGGTGATGACGGGCAGAGACAACTGTGTGGGCTGTGGCATGGAGTGTGGAAGCCTAACGGCATTGCTGGTGCTGCGGCCACAGTGCCAAACAGGAGCAACGGAAACACATTTGAGAGTGCAGGTTTGAGATAGAGGTATGAAGAGGCCCATAGATTGGATGATGGACATTCAAAGGTAGCTCATGCACAGTGCTTAGAAACTCCAGAGGAGAGGGGAGAACACACCATGCCGCAGGTGACAAGGAGAAGGATGAGCACAGGTCAGCGAGACATTGGGAGGGACGACATAGGTCAATCCTTTCTTTTCTGTGGCTTTGTAGGGAGGATAAACAGGCTTAGGACTGGAAAGTTTCGGTGATCAGAGCAGGCACCAGAACTGGTATCCCTGGCTGTTTGGTGCCCAATTCTGGGGTGATCGGGGAAGATGAAATATGATAAAGTTAGAGCTCAGAGAAAAACTAATCCTAGCACTCAGATGGGGTGAGTGGAGAGGATTTGGATTTCCAGGACACCCATGGCTGTATAAACAGGTCCTATCTCAAACACAATCAAAGCAGTGCCCAAACAAAGAGAAATAACAGCAAATGACAGAAATAGACATAACAGAAGAAGCGAAGGTTGTTGGTAATGTGAGCATGTCCCTACAATAGGTGCTCACTGTCTGCAGTAAGTGGCCAACTGCTGGAACAGCAAGGCCTATAATGTCAAAGCATCAAAAAAAAAATACAGTTTATCCAAATGTGTGAGGCCAGGGCAGCAGGAGGGAGAGATCCTTGAGGCAGGGAGACAGCTCCCATTAGTGCTTGAGGCTGAGGGAAGAAACTGACCAGACTTCAGTATATTAAGAATCTGCCTTGAGACTTGACCTCAGTGACCAGGGAGAAGTGAAGCCCCTCGAAGGTAGACAGAGACCTTGTCATGGAGCTTGCCTGGTTAAGAAGTATATACTTCATTTTAAGGCCCGGGGGGGGGGGGGGGGGGAGGAGTGGGGGAAAGGAGGGTAACAGTGACTTTTGTTTACTTTTGTTTGGTGAAAAATCCATCCTCCTAATCTGCGCTACTTAAAGTTTAATGAGGTTTCACGTTCATCTTTCTAAGAGAAACAAGTTGACATGCTCAGGACTTTCAGTGGTTGTGTGAAACATGTTTACTCTTTCTTTCCTAGGGATTACAGACCCTCGCTGTTCTCTTTGCTACCCCAGCAGCTAGCACAGAGGGGAGAGGCAGTCTCCATAAACCCAGTGCCACAGCATCGCAGGAGTGAGTCACGCAGCTCCACCCAGGAGATGCACCCACGTGCTCGTGCTCTGGGTCAGACAGTGGCTGTAAATCCTCACTCAGACACCGCACAACCAGAGACCAGCTATTTAATGTCTGCTTCCTCATACAGGAAATGGAATTAGGGCTGGGAAGACAAGACGGCTCAGGCAGTGAAGTGCCCTGCAGGCATGAGGACCAGGGTGTGGATCCCCAGCACATGCAGGCAGGTAAACCAGCTGGCTGTGCTGCACACTTGTGAATGTGGTACACACTTCGAACCCTCTCACTGGCAGGTGGAGACGGATTCTTGGAGCCTTCTGATCAGCTAGTATAGAGACCCTTCCTCAAAAAATAAGGTGGGCAGTAATGAGAGGACATGGACATTGACCTCTGGCCTCCTCATGCACACACATGTGCACACACAAACCTATACTCACACGAACCGATTTCACAAGAATATCGTCCGTCACAGTCTTGCCTCCTGCAGCAGTAACTCTGGGTACATGTGTGCTTTATGCAGCATTATTGTGATGGTATGAATACTAAGCCAAAAGTGACATCACAGTAAAATAAAGGACAGTGGGGCGATGCCGAGGGAAATCACTGGCATTGCTACTACCTCAATGCAAAGGGCAAAGCCTCTTCTGTAGCGGAGGGTCAGGACACTGAAGACTCCTGTTCCTGCAGACTATCAGCCTCTGTGTTGGTGGTCTGTCCTGTACATCACTAGGCATCAGTGATAGATACAGTGTCTCCTCCCTGTACATCTGCATGAGTAAGATGCAGACATCTGGGAACCAAAGGAGCAGCGATGGTGCCTTGAGCGGTCACATCTGACAGATTTGAAGTTTTTATGCCTCTGTCTTCCTTTGGTTTGTTTCACTTGTTCATTGTGTGTTCCTGTGCAGAGGCCAGAAGGCAAGCTTGGGTATTCCTCCACCTCGCGTTTTATAATATTCTTAAACAGTGTCTTCTCATTGGCCTGGATCTGTCCATTTTGGCTTGGTTGGTGCCAGTGAGGCCTGGGAATCCCTCTATGTCTGCTTCCCTGGTTTGGGTATTAATATTCTGAGTGTGTAACCACTTGCCTGTTGTTTTTAATAATGTGGTTCCTGGGCAATCAACCCCATGTTCTCATGTTTGCATAGCAGTGCTTATTTGACGGGGGTATCCCCAACCCTGTTCTGCCTGCCTCATGAAGCTAGGACCTTTGAATTGGAAACTGCCACTGCACCCTCCCAAATTCTTCACAGTGTTCAGTCACCACATAGGAGTTTGTGTTTCAGCTGAAGTTTCTCCAGTTGTGAGGCAAGGTGGTCAGAACAGTGAGAGGGAAGAGTGTGGATAGACAGTGGCTGTTACTGCATCACTCCTTCATAGGTAGAGCCACCAAATGGTCCAATGCCTAGAGAGTGTACTTCTGCCCCAATGTCTGGGCTCATATGTCCAAGGGAACACCAATACATAGCTCTTACTTATGGTTCCTTGTATATGTACACATACATACACATACATATGCATATATATGTGTATACACATGTGTATACGTACTTATACATATGCATACATGTCTATATACACACATACATGCATCTATGTATACATATACACATGCACACATACTTACATATACATAAATATGTGCATACATCCATATACACATACATATATACATGCATCTATACATATATACAGGTGCACAGCATACATATGGGCCTGTATACATTGTAAAACACCACCACGATATACACAGTGGAGCCCAAAACTTAAAAAAAAGAATTATTTTGAGGTTGGTAAACAGTATTTTATTCCTTAATCTTTTAGCCACTATGAAGAAAGGAAATGCTTTGATTATTAGTTATGTACAAAATATACCCAGTGGGTAGTGGGGAGGACAGCTGAGTCAGCCAGTTACTTGCCCTGCAAGTGTGAGGACACAGATTGATTCCTAGAGTCCACAAAATGCCTGACACAGTGTCAAGTGTTTGTAATCGCAATGCTGGAGAGGAGAGAAAACACAAGGTTCTTCTGCCCATTGGATGAAGTGGAGACCCTGCTTTAAGTAAAATGTAGAAGGCCTTTGAGAAATGATGCTCATGATTGACCTCTGACCTCTACATGCATGAATTCACATATATATATATATACCCATGAACACACACAAGAAAACACACCATCAGTACAAACATAGTGTGTCCTATACACAGAGCCATGGCATGTTCTATACACAGAGTCATGGCATGTCCTATGTACAGAGCAATGGCATGTCCTATGTATAGAGCAATGGCATGTCCTATACACAGAATCATGGTATGTCCTATGTACAGAGCAATGGCATGTCCTATACACAGAGCAATGGCATGTCCTATGTACAGAGCAATGGCATGTCCTATACACAGAGCAATGGCATGTCCTATACACAGAGCCTTGGCATGTCCTATATACAGAGTAATGGCATGTCTTATACACAGAGTCATGGCAGGTCCTATATACAGAGTAATGGCATGTCTTATACACAGAGTAATGGCATGTCTTATACACAGAGTCATGGCAGGTCCTATATACAGAGTAATGGCATGTCTTATACACAGAGTCATGACAGGTCCTATACACAGAGTCATGGCATGTCCTATGTATAGAGCAATGGCATGTCCTATGTACAGAGCCATGGCATGTCCCATACACAGAGTCATGGCATGTCCTATGTATAGAGCAATGGCATGTCCTATGTACAGAGCAATGGCACGTCCTATGCATAGAGCAATGGCATGTCCTATACACAGAGTCATGGCATGTCCTATGTACAGAGCAATGGCATGTCCTATACACAGAGCAATGGCATGTCCTATGTACAGAGCAATGGCATGTCCTATGTATAGAGCAATGGCATGTCCTATACACAGAATCATGGCATGTCCTATGTACAGAGCAATGGCATGTCCTATACACAGAGCAATGGCATGTCCTATACACAGAGCCTTGGCATGTCCTATATACAGAGTAATGGCATGTCTTATACACAGAGTCATGACAGGTCCTATACACAGAGTCATGGCATGTCCTATGTATAGAGCAATGGCATGTCCTATGTACAGAGCCATGGCATGTCCCATACACAGAGTCATGGCATGTCCTATGTATAGAGCAATGGCATGTCCTATACACAGAGCAATGGCATGTCCTATGTATAGAGCAATGGCATGTCCTATACACAGAGCCTTGGCATGTCCTATATACAGAGTAATGGCATGTCCTATACACAGAGTCATGGCATGTCCTATGTATAGAGCAATGGCATGTCCTATGTACAGAGCCATGGCATGTCCCATACACAGAGTCATGGCAGGTCCTATATACAGAGTCATGGCATGTCTTATACACAGAGTCATGGCAGGTCCTATACACAGAGTCATGGCATGTCCTATGTACAGAGCCATGGCAGGTCCTATGTACAGAGTCATGGCATGTCCTATGTATAGAGCAATGGCATGTCCTATACACAGAGCAATGGCATGTCCTATGTATAGAGCAATGGCATGTCCTATACACAGAGCCTTGGCATGTCCTATATACAGAGTAATGGCATGTCTTATACACAGAGTCATGGCATGTCTTATACACAGAGTCATGGCAGGTCCTATACACAGAGTCATGGCATGTCCTATGTATAGAGCAATGGCATGTCCTATGTACAGAGCCATGGCATGTCCCATACACAGAGTCATGGCAGGTCCTATATACAGAGCCATGGCATGTCCCATACACAGAGTCATGGCATGTCCCATACACAGAGCCATGGCATGTCCTATACACAGAGCCATGGCATGTCCTATACACAGAGCCATGGCATGTCCTATACACAGAGCCTTGGCATGTCCTATATACAGAGTAATGTCATGTCCTATACACAGAGTCATGGCAGGTCCTATATACAGAGTCATGGCAGGTCCTATACACAGAGTCATGGCAGGTCCTATACACAGAGCCATGGCATGTTCTATACACAGAGCCATGGCAGGTCCTATGTACAGAGTCATGGCACATCCTATGTATGGAGTCATGTGCTTGTAGAGCAGTAGGATCCCAGACTGATCTTCATTCCAGCTGTTCTCACAGCAGGAGGATATTTGGTCCAGCTGAGCTTCAGGATCACCTGGACGGAGCACAGGGATCAATAAAGCCTTTGTCATATAGATTATACTTTCTTCGGGGCTGGGGAGAGGCGCTTGTTCTCTGGCTTCATATAGTTTTATTATTTTACCTGATAACAGCATAGAGCTTGCACTAAATATTAGAGCTTACATAATTAGGCATTGATGTCATCCTTGCTGCTCAGATGCTTTTTCCTTGGTGTTCTTTTTGCAGAATTGTTTAAATGATAAATGCAGCCACAGAACAAACAGAAATTAAGTGGGAATGAGGGCACTATGACAGAAGCCCCATGGCTCCACTGCCACGACAGTCAAGACTCATCAACGTCAGGGACTTTCCCATTCATGTCCCTCAGCTATCACTGTCAACCAAGGGATGCCACCCTCCTCTAGACAACTTGTGGGTTTGAAACCTGCAGCTGTGTCCTTCTCTGCCTGGCCCTGAGAGCTTACAAAGAGGGATGCAAAGATGGAGACAAAATCTCATTGCAGTGTTTGGCCTGGACCTTGGGAGGGGCCCCACTCCTGCCTTTTTGATCTTGTCAACCATCTTACATCTGTTCATGACAACTCTTTGCTTTGTGCAATGTTAGCCAGAGCCTTAGAGGCTGACAGCCTTAACTAAGAGAACCAGGCCTCCTGAAGCAGGGAGGCATAGGTAAGGTGATGGCTCTGTTTATTTCAGTTAGGTCAGAGGAACACGTTACAAGATTAACCTTAACCGTGAATGAGCTTTCACTTGTGTTTGGTGGTTCCCGGCACGTAGCCTGCAAATCCCCAGTGCATCATGCAGTCTAAAAGTAGTCTCTAAGAATCTGAATTGTAGATTGAGTAAGCCTCCTGCACTTGGTGTCATGAGGTGTTGGAGGCACCAGGCTAAGGGTTCCCAGAAGTCGCATGGGGACTGCACTTACCTATCAGGGTGCAGCTTGTTACCAGTATTAGTGAGATATCAAGGCTTATAGGCATGATGCCACTTTTGTAAATGAGAACAGATCAAGCTGTTTTCCACAAGCTGTCTTGTCTGCTCACATCCTGGGTTGTTGCCTTTGTGAATGGAATGGAATAGGAAACTAACAGCTGCTAGAAGAATTGAACTCAAAACATCCTGTGTCGGGGTGCCCAGAGCATGGAGAGGCCTGGTGTCCATGGGACTGTGAGCACAACAGTGACAGTGCATCATAGCTATGGGGCTCCCCAGCCACAGTCCCATCGTTCCTATTTAATTTTCATTTTGGTACATTTGTTATACATATATTGAATACAAATTCACACAATAGCAAACAGAAGAATTCTAAAACATTTACAAATTACATTCATAAAGACTTCTCATTTGTGAATATTTTACCACATTTATCCCACCTCTTTTCCTAAGTCATGTCTAAAATATATAGCCTATACGATATGTGATGCATAGCATTGAATATATGATATAGACACATATAATTACTTCTTTTCACATTTATTTATTTATAGCCATGCACATGCTGCTGCCTGTGTCTGGAGGTCAGAGGACAGCTCGTGGGCGTTGACTCTCTCCTTCTACCATGTGAGTTTCAGGAATCCAACTCAGGTCACCAGCTTGAGCAGCAAGCACCTTTATCTGCTGAGCCATCCTGATGGTCCTGTGTACAACTGTTTTTATTCTCGTGAGGCCTGTGTGCTTGAGCCTGGTCACGGGAAGATTAACTAAGTCCAGACCATGGGTCTGTCTTTCAGTCTAGTGTCTTGGTCTCTTTTACCTGGAACAATTCTTTAGCCTGTCTTTTATGAGAGTTGTCAGTGGTTTAGATCTTTTGCTCTTTAGGACAGCTTTGCTTAAAATGTGAACAATTTTCTAGTTACATTGCAAAAAGAATCAGGTAAAATTAATAGGAATGATGTTTAAGCCATTACATGTAAAATGTGCTCCTTTCAACCCATAACTGGTCAAAATGCAGTGACTAGGTGATGGCGAGGTTCCTAAGTGATATGTCTGCATCACAGCCCCTAGACCCTGGGCTCAGGCTCGACGGATGTAGAGGAGCAGAAGGAGTGTAAGATCCACAGGACCAGGACACCGGCTGCTAGATTTGTGTTTTCTGATGTGACAGGGAAGCCGCACCATTAATTCTCAACACTATCATTGCCTTAGCAAGTCCTGTGTAATCACAATACTAGGTGATATGCCTTTGTGAATGGAAAAATCTCACAGGGCCACACCCCTAGATTAAGAGCTAAGGGCTCAATGGCCACTAAAAGAGGGAGAATCTGTCTTCTCCATACCAACCCCTGTGGTCAGCCCTAAACACATGTACATACAAGCAACAATAAATGGACTCGGAAAGTCCCCCCCAACATGTGTGCACACACCCATGCACACACACACAGCTATATATGTAGCAATAATAATCAAAGAAGAGGCCATGAATTTGAGATGTAGTGGAGAGGATACAGAAAGAGTTGGAGAAGGGAGAAGTTCAAACAATCAAAATAAAGTGCCCATGTATCAAATTCTCAACAAATAAAAACTTTAAATTAAAAAAAGGGATAATTTCAAAACATAATTAGTACATAAGGTTCCTCCATAAAGCTCTTAGCAGACTTTTCAGTAGAAAATATGCAATCAGAGACAGCAAGATGGTGTATTTAAAATATTGGAATAAAAATAAAGGACCAATCTCTAACCAAAATGCCATGCTCCACAAAGCTGTCCTTCAAACAGAAAGGTGAGATAGAGATTTTAAACAAAGGCTGAGGGGTGCTTCCAGGAAACCTGTCTGATAAGAAATGCCAAAGGAGTGTCTCACATTGAAACAAAAGCCTGCTAATTAGTAACAGGAAAATCATTAGAAGTAGAAACCTTACTGGTGAGGGAAGTACACAGTTGAATGTAAAATATGTTAACATTGTAGAAGTGCTACATAAACTACTTTACATTCAGCACAAGTTTAAAATAACTAAAGATAAAGTATTTTTTTTAATGTAGCATGATTTCAGAGTATATGAAGTATGACACCAGTATCCTGAAACTGTGAGGAAAAGGAAAAGTGAACCCACAGAGCTTTCATATGTAATGAAGGTTAAGCTTTAATCAACTTATAATAGACTAAGGTAACTAAATGAATCTTTATGTATCTTCATGGAAGCCATGAGGAAAGAAGCCCGTGTTGGTACAAGAGGATAAAAGGGAAGAAATTATATCACACTACTGTAAAAATAACCAGTTTAAAAGGAAGATGAGGAAACAGGAGACCCACACATCAGAAATCAGTGGCCAAAAGGTAAGAGTCAGTTCTTACCTGTCAGTAGATTTTTTTAAACAAAGGACACAGAGTTACTGAATGTTTAAGGAGACAGTGGCACGCTTCCTACTAGGAGTGGACATGACTATTCCTTGCATGTGGTAACCAAAGGGGTTATCAGACAGAGTTTAATTAAACACTACTATAAGACACAAAGATGAAAATCATCAGGACCAGAAGACACGAAGATGAATATCATCTTGCGGTGAAGAGCTAATTCAACGAGATGGTATAAAGGCACATGCAGTCAATGTCAGAGTACCAACGTATACAAAAGAAGCACAAATCAGAAGAGCAAATGGACATCGGTGTAGACCGAGGAGACTCTCTGCAATGGGTAACCATCAATGGAGCTAATCAATTAGGAACCATCAGAACTGACTAATGTCACAGGCCAAGCCAACCTAAGAGTCAAAGAAACCCGTACTCATGTGTGCACATACCCCATAGATACACGTATACACATAACTATAAATAAATATCTTTTTAAAAGGTGAAATAAAAGCCCACACAATCATCTCAATAGTGTAGACAGAGTTTCTCCAGTCCTACCCAGCCTGTAGCTTGTAGCAGGAATCTTAACAGGTCTTATTAATAAGAACAAACCTGAGACCAGTTATTGGGGTGAATGCTGGAAGATCAGAGAAGCAGAACGAGCCACAGCTACCTCACCTTGCCAGTTCCTCAGCTGGTCTTATTTCCTCAGACTGGAAGCTTCTGAGTCCTCATCCACATGAATCTCAGCTGAACTGTGCTGCTCAAAGCCTAAAAGCTTAATCAGCCAAATGCTTCTAGTTTCTGGTCCTCACGCCTTATATATCTTTCTCCTTTCTGCCGTCACTTCCTGGGATTAATGGCTGGATTTCTAGGATTAAAGGTGAGTGTCACCATGCCCGGCTGTTTCTAATGTGGCCTTGAACTCAGAGATCCAGAGGTATTTCTGTCTCTGGAAAGCTAGGATTAAACGAGTGTGCTACCACTGCCTATCTTCATGTTTAATATTGTGGCCGTCCTGGTCTCTGACCCCAAATAAGTTTATTTCGGGGAACACACAATATTTTGGGGAACACAATACCATCACAGTAGCTGCTTATAAAATAATCACTCAAGGGCTTAATATTAACTACAAACTGAATGGGCTATGGCTCCGGCACATTATTAACTAGCTCTTACAACTTAATTCAACTTAATTCACATAGCTTCGTGGCTCACCGGTACTTTCACATCTTGCTTCTCCTGGTGGCTGCTCACAGCGTCTCCCTGACCTTCCTCTTCCTCTCTCTTCAGTTTGAATGTCCCGCCTAACCTTATTCTGCCTCGTCATTGGTCAACCAGTTTTATTTATCAATCAGTGAGAGCAACACATATTCACAGCATACAGAAAGGCATCCCACAGCACAGTAGACACAGAAAAGGGACCTGACAAAGTTGAACTTTTACTCATGGCTAAAAGTATCAATAAAGGAGGTGTGGGGTTGGAGAGGTGACTTGGAGGGCACTGGATGCTCTTGTAGAGACCCCAGGCTTAGTTCTCAGCATGAGCATGGTGACACACACCTGTAACCCCAGCATCAGAGGATATGACGTCCTCATTATGGGGCTCTCCAGTCATAGTTTTACCATTCCTGTTTAGTTTTCATTAGGGACCATTTGTTACTTATTTTTTAATACAATTTTTTACAAAAAACAACAGGACAGTGCCAAAACCCTTTCCAAATTCTCTCCAGACAGATTTCCCAGTTGTGAACATTTCACCACAGTTATCCCATCTCCTTTAACAAGTCATATCTAAGATATATGCCATACATATGATACATGATATAAAATATGTAATGTATGTAACTATAATTAACTTTTACATTTTTATTATGTGCATGCATGTTCATGTCTATTTAGTATCTATATGCACACTGTGGTTTAATTCATAGTCATTCAAATGTCATGAATTCACACAGAAATGTCCAGTTCCAGTCTGAATCTCTGGAGGTTTTTGTAGCCTTCTACTTTTTCATATTTAAAAGCCTTTTTCTGATTGTGAGAACCTTCTTTTCATTACTTTAATATATTTACTTGCAGTAACTTTTAGGTCTTCCTACATGTCACCTGTCTTTGGATCATGGTTCTTGCTGCCTTTCGATCTCCCTGGCCCTCTTCTGTATCAAACTTCCCACTAGGCTTCACTCCCCTTCCTCTTTCCATGTACATAAAGATGTCCAAGATAAACGTGTGATACTGTCTGTGTTTTCTACAAAATAGAGTTGTCAGAGGTGAGCGGTGGGTGGGTTCTTGTATCTAGATGGCATTTGTTTTGTTTGGCAGAGTGGGAAAAACACTGGCAGCTATTGTCCTTGGCCATGAGAAGCCATTGGGGAGTATCAAGTAGGGAGGTACATAAAGAGAGTCTTATTTCAGGATTACACCTGTGTTAGAACCCAGAGCACAGAGCCAACCCTGCCAGCTGAGGCAGCCTGCACCACAGTCAGCCAGTTGGCATTGGGGAGGCACATGGCAAGTTCTAGAAGATCAACTTTCTGAAGTGTTGTTCCCAGAGGTTGGGACCTGCTAATGGAGAGGATGCTGGTGACACATCTCTCAACTTCGTTTTCATTTAGCTGAGTGTTTCCACTTAGCAGGTGTAGATACTGGGAGGCTGGGCTTGGTGGTTTTTATTTTTATTTTACTTTATTTTTTTATTGTTGTCTTAGATTTGAATCACTCTTGAGATCTAAAGTAATTTGGTAACTCATTTCCAAATTCTTACAGATATTGAATAAAAGGCAGTTTGGCACCTCTTGAATGCATCCTCTGTGTCAAGCAAGAAAATATATGTCAATGAATTATCTAGAAATTTTTCTAAAAGAGAAAATGTACCAGTCCCCCCTCCCACCATTCTATATGTCAGTCTCTCAGTCTCTCCTTTGGGGAACTTCCTGTGTCTAGGGAAGGCAGATTTCTGACGCCCCCTACCTGTTTTCATGGCTCTTCCCTTTGGTGATATTTTATTTGTGCTTTAATAAATAAAGTTTGCCTGGAGATCAGAGGAAATAGCAAGCCATTTTAAGGAAACAAGAAGTCAGGCAATGACGCCCTTAATCCTATCTCTTAGCAGGCAGGATCTCTGTGTGTTCAAGGCCACACTAGGGAATAGAGCCAAGTGTGGTGACACACGTCTTTAATCCCAGTACCAACCATAGATACCTGGAAGTCTGTACAGACAGACATACAGTAACAGAGATGTGTAGGAAGAGGAAGTGAGGTAGCTAGGCTAAGAGAGCCAATGAGAGGCAGAACAGCAAGGCATATAGGTGTGGGTAGACAGGAAGACCAAGGTGTCTCCTACTCTCCAACACAAGTGACACTGACTTTGCCCCATTGAGGGGGTCACACCAGCTAGGCACAGCAGGGGATTTCACTGATCGGGTCCTTGTTCTGGGCCTTCTGTAGGCATACACAGAGGCTGTCCAGCACTTCACATAGAAAGAGAACTAGGCATCTGTTGCCCATATTTGTAAACACTTTTGGGCTTTTGAAGGAGTGAAGTCATCCACACTGCCTTTGATCTTGGATTGATCTCAAGGATGCACAGCAGAGTGACCTGGTGTAGTTTCAGTTTGTGGAAGAGGCAGCTGACTGCTGCCTCGTTCCTACTCCTCTCCTTTCTGTGCTCAGAAGGCCTTCCTTCAGTCCCCCCAGATCTTAGCATGTTATGTGACTACAGGCAACCTTGTGAAAGCCAACAACCCCAAGGTGTCCTGACAACCAGCTATGGCCAGGTTTCTTCAAAGGAGCATGAGCTGAGGGGAAGCAGGCAACATTCCTTAGATTTGCTTGTCTTCTGTGTGTTCACTTTCTGTCTTCCCACAGGATGCAAATGCTCCTGAGACAACTGTAGTTATTTATATGGCCAGGGCCACTCCTTCAGAAATTATGAGCCCTAGTAGCTCAGGAGGCAGAGTTTGACAGTGACCTAACAATTCTAGAATATGATACGATTCCTCAGTAGGGACGACTTAAAGCACATCAGAGTGTCATCAGGCTTTCAGAACATCCTTTTTCAAAAATTGAGAGGCAATGATAACCTCATTAAGTTTCACTCACCTTAGCTTTCCTGACACTTCACTTCAGAGGGTCAGTGATGTCCACTCACCCAGTCCAAACACACAGGCAGGCAAGATGCTGAGGCTGTGCAAGACTTTCATTGATAAAAAGATTTTTTTCATCTATAGTTGATGTTTAAAGTTCTCCATTAGAAACACACCCCCTGATTGATGGGAATGTTTTCTGTCCTGGAATGACCTCTGTGATTCCAAGACCAGAAAGATTCTGTACTTTCACTTTCAGTTACCTGAGGGCTAACAAATGAACTTGCCACCATTTCTCAGAGTGGGGCAGGAGGCACAAGGCCTCTGGGTCAGAACTCAAGGACGTCATGATGATAGCACAGCTTGGAGCAGGAGCTTTGTGTTCTCATGAGCTTCGGAGGCCCGCAGAGGAGATGTGAAGGCAGGCAAGGTGATGCTGTGCACACAATGGGCTTTGCATTACAGATGAGGAAAACCCTGTCCTTTAAAGGGTGGTTTCTCTAAACCTGCTGGACCTCTGCCCTGGAGGAAGACGTTATCTTCTAATGCTATTATCCTGGGTCAGGAAACAAATGTGCTTTCTGTCATGGAAGGAAACACTTTGCTCTCTTCCAAGGCCTTTTTATTTTTATTTTTTTAAAAAGGAACAGGCTTATTTACTACACTGTAGGGCCACAGGCTGGGCAGTAGCTAGAGTACCACCTGTCACCCCAAGGCTGTTCGATTAACAAACATCATTGCAAAGGTTGATGGAAGACATGAAGAAATGTTACAGAGACCTGTCAATCAACAAAACAGAGAAAGGTTGTAAAGTGTGGTGACTAATGGGCACGCGTGGAGAAGGGTATCTCAGGGCACCATCTCTGAGGCCTGCCTCTAGGGCCAAGAAAGGCAAGTGCATTAGGCTGCTCCCAGAATCTCACCAGCATGAAGAGTCTGGATAAGCATTCAGCTGGAGGCCCTGGGCGGGAGTTAAAGTGAGGAGTCTCCCTTGCAGCTTCATTGTCAGAGACCTCTGACTACACAGCACTTTCTGTTTGCTTCCAGGCCAATCACCCCACTTTGTTTTCCTTGAAGATTTGGCTAGGCAGATGGAAATTAAGCTGTTTGCAGGAAAATGAATGGAGTGGGCGTGACATAATTGTGTTAAGTGCAGTAAGCTGGAGTCCCAAAGTCAAATGTCACATTTCCTTTCACGTGTGGAATCTAGATTCAATAATACATAATACACACACACACACACACACACACACACACACACACAAGTGTGTGTGTGTACATATATGACATGGATGTCAATATGCACATACATATAGATATATCATGATACACACATAATACACACATACACACACACACATGGAGAGAGAGACAGACAGACAGACATGAAAGTACTGGGGGTTATAGGGAGCCCCATGGGACAGTGGGAGGGAGGGAGGGAAAGGAGGGCAGTGAAGGGTGAACACAAGCAAATTGCATGATCTACATGCAGGGAAGCATTGCCACCCAGTCAAGAGAGATGTCAGTTTTCCAGCCCCTCTTAAGATGCTGAGTAGACACTTTGGATGGTGTCACCAAGTGTGTAGATTTCCACCTCACCAGCTTCGTTTAACAATTTCCCCATCTGTTTGCTGTGCCACATAAAATCATTATGGTGTTTTGAGTTTTTAAAAATGATTGTTTGGTGTTATCTTACCAATCCCGCTGCAAATGTGTGCGTCAGTCAAGGTGAGAGCATGTGTTGTTGCTTCTCCTTGCTATCCTTTCCCATTACAGAGTTACAATTCCCTGCCCTACTGTAGCAGGCTGGGCCAGTGAAATGGAGACAGAAGTGTGCGCGCCACTTCTCATGGGGGTTAGCAACTGTGACAAGTCGTAGCAGCCTCCTCAACTCTCAACAGAACAGCTACAACCAGGTAGGAAACGCTTCTCCGCCCTGAAACCTGGAATGGACACAAGGCACACCAGGGAGGCGCAGCCATGTCTGCTGGGAGGAAAATAAATCTAACAATGTGTAGACATACACATTTATGCATATGAGGATACACATAATGATGTGTGTGTATGTATGACATGGACATAGGCAACCCGTAACTGCTGAGCCCCACTAACATTTTGTTTTCACAACATAACTTAGTGAATGAAACCTTGGCACCAGCTCAGACCACTCTGCTGCATACTGAACATCAGTGTGGTGGCTTAGACCAAAGCTCAATGCTCTTGCTTGGGTGCTGTGCATCGAGGTCCACCCCTTTAGGACAGCCCTCCCCCACCTCAGGCTCTGTTCATCAGCTGTTGTGGACAGCTGTGGCCTTGAACTCACCCAGTCAGCTCCTGCTAGCTTTAACCAGATCCACAGAGGGGTCCTCGAGAAGGTCTGGGCTGCTGTTTCCTATTTCCTTGTACTTCATATCATCGTCTGCCCTTTCCCACTCCGCATCCCATGGAGACTTATTTATGTAGCCTTGCTGTTGTCATCTGGGAAGTTTCTGGGTGGGTTTGCAACATTCTTAATAATTAAAGAGGGATGATGCTAGTTGCTCAAAAACAGACTCAATTTCGTTTTCTAAATGCGCTGTTCTTTTGAACTGGAACTGGAAACTATGTTGGAGGACTGGCCTTGTGATGTGGATAGCTATTTGAGCCGCTGCCTTCCTGGAGTGTGGGCAAAGGCATAGATCTGGTCTTTTACCCTTTCCTCTCAGTCTTAGACCTCATCTGGCATTTCTAAACCATTTAAAATGGCCTGCTCGTGTCTTTCTCGTCTAAAGATGGCAACTAACATGAGCTTAGTGCCGAAGCCTACAAAACCTGGGAACAGCACAGATGAACTTAGTCAAATTGTGTTCATGCCTTCAATCTAGCTGTCAAAAATAACAACAACAACAACAACAACAACAACAACAAATAAATCAAGCAAGCAAGCAAAAAAAAAACCAAAAAACAAAAAAACAAAAAACCAACAACAAAAAACAAAAAACCCACAAAACCAAAGCTTCGAAATAAATTTCCAAGCCTCTTGTCTAACACAACTGACCGATTGCCTTTCTAACTCCCAGCCCTGAAGGAGTCTGAAATCCTTTCTCTGACATTCTCATTGACTAATTGGACTTTGATTGGTGTCAGCTGCTGCCAACTGTGATGAAACTGTTTTCAGTAAGCCTTGACATTCTAGAGGTGACAGCAGGTCACTCCCCACATAAACAGAAAAGTTTTAGAATTAAGAGCAGAGTAAATGCGATGGGTAGACTCTCAGCTGATAGACCTGAATCAAGAACTGGGTCCTGTCAGAGTAGGGCAAAAACTTTTCCAAACTGCCACTGGAAAGAGCAAATAATCCTTGACAAGGTAAGAAGGGAAACCAAGGGACATGATGCCCTGCCTTGAAATGGAGGTGTGTGAAGGAAAAGAGCTACGTGTGTGTAGAAAGGAGGTATAGTTAAAGTCCCCAGTAGTCACTAGCATGCTTGGTGGGACAGTCTGTGCAACAGAGGTGTCTGGGGGTATGTGTGAATGTGAGGTGTGTGTCAGTGAGGCATTCTGAAAGACAGGTTCGGGGGGGGGGCAGGGAGAGAGAGAGGGAGTGGGAGAGAGAGAGAGAGAGATAGAAATAGAGTGTGCATGTCAATGGGTCATTCTGTAAGATGAGTTTCTGAGGACATGGTGAGTATGTGTGTCAGGGGGGTATTCTGGCTGGCAGGTGTGTGTATGTATGTGTTCCTTATTCAGTAACATCTTCAAGAAGGCAGTTAGTAGCAGATTTCCCAGGATGAGATCAGTGTGTATCCAGAAAACTCAGACATGGAACTCGTTCCACGCACAGGGGTCCTGTATGCATTCACACATTCCATCAGCCTGTTTGACTGTGTACAGGTGAAGAAGATGGCCCCTTTCCACAGATTCCCTACAGTGTTGTAATCAGCTCAGTTGTTATGTTGCTTGGGCTCTTAGTAGGCCCAGCAGTTATGTGCTGGGTTGAGGGGAAAAGCAAGAGCCCCATCCATACCCTTGCCGCCAACAAAGGACCGGAGCCATCACATGGAGAAGAAACATTTTGAAGGGGTCAGCCCTGGGCCTGCAGCTTCCTGATGTTCCAGAGACAGCCGCCGAATGTCTCATCTTAGAAAAAGGGGCTACAGTAATTTAAATCTTCTCTGTTGGTCTTGAATCTGAAATATTTGACCAGGGACTTATATCCTCAACTGTAGAATCTGCCTGAACTCTTGATGCTGGGCAAACAACTGTCGTTTTGCAAAGTGACGAACAGAAATCCCACTGGAGATGTCAGAAGAAGCAGCAACTCAAAAGTCCAGGGCACATTTACCTCCTGGGTGATGGGGTGGGGAGGAAAGGCTCTCAGACTGTCTCTTATCTGTGTTGTGTAAGAGGAGAATGTGCATTTACGTGCAGGTGTGGGCAGTCCTGAAAAGGGTCTGAGATTGAAATATATACTTCTTGGATGTGACAAATCTTAATTCTGAATGAATTCCACAGTGGAGGAAGTGGATGCTAATGGAACATAATGGAAGACACGATGAGGAATAAGCCTGAAGACACAGAGGAACTGTGGAGTGGGGGTGGCCTGGGTTCCACAAGTGAGACTCTTTCGGAAGAAGATGCCAGTGTCTGGACACAACTATCATAGAAGCAGTAAAAGCTGAAATCATGATGTGCCTGGGAAAATCTTAGATTTGAACTTCTTTAAATGAAGAAAGACATTTAAGGCAGAGTTTCTAAATTTTAGAGACTTCTCAGCCCTATAAATCATGCAGTTCAATGGAAACAAATGGATTTGTTAGTAAGAAAAACAATGTAGTTGACATCAGAGCTCTTCTATTTAAAATAATGGGGAAGGGCCAGCAGTGTGGCTCAGTGGGTAAGGGCACCTGCAGCCAAGCCCGACAACCTGAGTTCAATGACCCACTTAGAAGGGAAGAACTGATTCCTGTAAGCTGCCCTCTGACTTTTACATGCTTGTGGTGGCATGTACGTCTCTCTCTCTCTCTCTCTCTCTCTCTCTCTCTCTCTCTCTCTCTCTCATACACACACACACATACACACACACACACACACACACACACACGTAAATAATGAGAGGGAGAATTGTCTACGTAGTTTTGAGAGGTAAGTCATCATATTCTGGACTTTTCATCATACCCACCCGTTTCTTCATCTGGAGGGTGGAGAAAGCAATCCTGGTGTTTGGGGCCTCACAAGCTGTGCCAGTAGTATGGCCTTCCTGAAAAAAATTACTTGACTAAGTGCTTCAGTGAGTCAAGAAATTAATCATAATAAAGAATTTAGAAATCAGGAAGGTTTATCAGAGAAAACATCCTGAAAGATGAAACCAGCGGAATTGCATTAAATTTAGATTACTGTTGCTAACGCATTAGGGAATACACTGCGAATGTCAAAAGTGAAGGGAGACAGTAAGGTGCAGAACGCAGTGAAGAGAAGTGAGAAAATCCCAGATCATGTAAATACGAGCTTGAAGACTGAAGTTTCCATGTCATACTTGACGTTCATGTTTCCACTTCTGTGTCTGAAAAGCTTTACAGTGAACACCAGTGTCAAAGGTTCACACCATCTGTGGTTTTGGCAATTGAAATTCTTTCTTCTTTCCATTTACATGCCCATATGCTCAGATATAGAAGTGACAGCCTTAGTGTGTGTGGGGGGGACACAGAGACAGAGAGCAGAGTATCCCAGGCTAGCCCCTAGGCATCCTCTTCACCCACAGGATAACTTTGAGGCTTATAACAAAATCTTGGACCTCACAGAACAAACTTAGTAGTGACTTCTTAGCAGGAATAAAACATCCTGTCTCATTAGGTATAACTTCTGGCACCTGGGTAAGTGCAGCTGTACCTGGCACACTAGGAGCTGCTGGGCCTCAGTGGGTTGGATGCTGGAGTCCAGAGCCTCTGGCTTGGGGCTAGGTTAGACAGGGTTCTTGAAGGACAGGTTGGTTTTGTAGGTTGATTTGTGTGTGGTCCCTACTGGCTGGTAGTGTGCCTTCCTTCTTTTCTATTCTGTTCCACTGTATTGTATAAACTACAAGCCGGGAGGCCGACTTATTATCTGGGCTCCTGTTTTATCAGTAGTTGTTGATTGTGTGTGTGTGTGTGTGTGTGTGTGTGTGTGTGTGTGTGTGTGTGTGATCAGCCTAGACTCAGTTGACAATGTAACTGGGACTTCCAGATGATCACAGTTCTTAGTGACAGCACAGTCTCTGAATTCACATGTATATCAAACCCCTGTCCATTTCTGACAGGATGCCTTTGTAGTGGCAATTTAGCTGGCTTCAGGATGGTTTTTCTATGAAAATATGCTCATCCTAAAAACGAGGGCATCAGCATTATTTTTAACTACATGATACAAGAGAATTTAAATGGATGGAAAAATTCATTCACAAAATCACAAGGAATTTTAGCATTATATTAGTAGTTAAAAGGAAGACCTGTTAGTTTCTTTAAATATAATTTGAACATGTGTAATTTTTGAATTATTAGGAGAATATTTCATGTATTTTATCATCTACCTGTACAAACAAAGTTTCTGAGTCTTCTATAAAGACTCTGAAAAGATCATTACAAAAAATTCTTCATCAGGAATTTTGTACAGTTATTTCAGACATAAAACCTAGTATAAATAAAAGCTAGAGCTTTGGAAGCAAGCTCAAGATTTTCATTAAACACCTTGAGGATGTTTAATTGGAATGCTGCATCAATTCAATATTATGTTCCTCAAATTTACTTTTTTACTATTTTACATTTTCAATTGTGATTTTATAATACAATGAAATGGTTTTAGTACTAAGCGCTGAGCATGCCCTCATCTTACCCCCACTCATGGGGTGGGGAGGACATGACCCATGTACTAGTTTGTGTGTGTTTGTGTTACAAAGTAACAAAGATAGGAAGCATGGTGTTGAGAACATAAATGTCTGTCGGTTACAAAAATGAAAGTGAGTAAAGGAAGCTCATTTGATCAGGACCCGTTATAGCATAAGTGAGAAAGAAAACATGTGTATGTCTTTCTCTTATTGCAGAATAGCAATGTCAATCTACCACTAGAGTGTGTGGCTGTGTCCCGAGAAACAATGGCACCTCTCTTATGGCTCTTGTCTCCCTCCAGCCCCAAGAAGCGGCTACATTGGGAGAGAGCTGTTTCTAGACCATCTGAGCATGCTCTGTGCTGTAGATGATTAGGAATGGGATTTTGGATGGATTCCTTGCCAGAGAGCTTTGAGATCATAGCCAAGTGCTTACAGTGTCAGTCTAGCCATCTAGAGAAGAGGAGGGTCAAAGTCACAAGGTGGTGGTCCCATTTCCTGTCACGAAATGAGGAGATGGAGGTGAAGCATTCAGAGAACAGGTTTTCCTAATGTTCTGAGGTGTTCTAGTTGGTTTCAACGACCTGGTGCATCTCTGGTGGAGTTCAGGGAGACAGTCACTCTCCTTATTATGAATTTCCTTTTGCTTGAATCACTTCAATCAGACTCCCTCTCCCCACATCGAGTGAATTCATTATCTGTATATTAATTTGTCGAGACTGATGAAAGAGAGGGCAGCCTCATTAAAATATCAGCTGAGCTTAGTTTTGGATGGCAGGCTGGTGAATTTTGTTTTTTTATTTTTGTTTTTAGCAACACTTTCCCAAGAGGAATGCATTGTTCCTCTGATAAGAAACAAAAAGACCAATGAAAGTATTTCCTTGTGGAATTAAAAGTTAGGTAAGAACACTTGAACTGAATGTTTCTAAGAGCTTAATTTAGAGTTTGTCCTGGGTAGTTTTTTTTTTTTTTTTTTTTTTTTTTAATCAACTTAACACAAGTTCAAGTTACCTGGGAAAAGAAACTTCAATTGAGAAAATGCCTTCATCAGAGAGCCTGTAGGCAAGTCTGTAGTTCATTTTCTTGATTAATATTGATGAAGGTGGACTCAACTCATGGTAGGTGTGTGTGTACAATCCATGGGTTGTATTATAAAAGTAGACTGAGACAGTTGTGGTGAGCAAGTCACCAAGCAATGTTCCTCTATGGCCTCTGCTTTAGTTCTTGTCTCCTGGTTCCTTCCTTCCTTCAATTCTTGCTGGGACTTCGCTCATGGTGGACTACTACTGTAAGATAAAGTAAACCCTTTCCTCCCCAAGTGGCTTTTAGTTATAGTGTTCATCACAGCAATAGGAACCCTAAGGCTTGGCCTTGAGATACACATGTGAAGAAAGATGACTGTTTGGAGTTTGGTAAAGTGCTTGCCTACTGTGCATAAAGCCCGGGTTCCAATCTCTACCGCTGTAAAACCACAAATAAAAATGAGACAAAACTAAACAAATAGAAAGGATGATAACAAATAATTGAGGCTCTCTCTACAGAAGCCAGCCCTCACTTTAGGGCATGTATGGCTGTCCTTTTCTTACTTCTCTCTCTGTCTTTTATGATTAAAACCTTTTCTTAATAAACTCCAACTCTTAACAAAAGCAAATAATTCTGAAAAGACTGGTCTTTATGACTAGCCTTCTGTTTTGACTACGATGCTAAAATGAAAATGGAGCAATTTATTCCTTAAATAAGCATAGAAGTAATCACATTTTAACTTGCCTTCTGGGGGAGGATTGTGCAGGCTTTTACTGACGTATAAGTCATATTCTATTTAGAGAAATGTTTTATTAAGGAAAAGATATTTACTTTCAACTTAAAAAATTAAAACAAAATGAGCCGTAGGGAGAAGGAACAGAGTGTTACTTGTGACTCCATGGTACCCCCATACTTCTTTTCTAAAGCCTGCAATGTCAACTGGATGGGGTTTTGGCCAAGTTTGACTGCAGGTGTTCCCTTGGGGTGGATGAAGAAGAGGCAGCCTGTAAGGCTCTGGAGCTGTCTGCTGGTGCTGGTGGGAGGCCTAATGAAGCCACTCTGCAGATGGAGAACATGACACCCTGCAGATGAAGAACTTGAAAACACCCTGCAGATGAAGAACTTGAAAACACCCTGCAGATGAAGAACTTGAAAACACCCTGCAGATGAAGAAGAACATGAAAACACCGTGCAGATAGACTCACCAGCCCATACTGCTTCTAAAATGTCAAGAAACTTGGAATCACTCAAAGCCCACATTTTAATTTCAGATTCTAAGGGGGTGTGAGAACTTTCTTCTAAATTCAGTGTCTTCTCAACAAAAGATGCAAACATTCCACCCATTAATAATTTGGCAAAGATGGCCATCATCAGACTCAGAAGTGCTCACGGTGAAATGTTTGACTCTTCCTGAAGACCATGTGGCTTTATGGATAGTACAGTGGGTTCAGCTCTGGGCATCTCCTGCTCTTACTTAATGTTGTCTTTCAGGTGAGAAGTGGAGGGCTGTCATTTCCTGATGTGTTTTCAGTGGCCAGACTTGAGCAGAAGTCATCAGTGACAGTATTTGTCTGACGTCAGTACAGTGACAGGAAGTGCATGATGGGGGCTCTTGGCACCTATACTTTGTGTGAAAAAGGACAAACATTCGCTATGGTAGAAATGGTTGATTAAAACAAAAGACATGAATAAGGCAGTATCCAGATGTGTGAATTACTCTTGTTCCGTCCTCCATACTGAACTCCAGAGGTTGACCGTATTGTGTTGTGCATCTTTGTAAAGCCGCTAATTATACTCCGAGGCAGTTGTGGAGATCAAGTATGCTGCCCTCATGCACACAGATGCAGAACACTCCTGTCCTTAACTACTTTGCATCTAGGAGCTCAGTTGATCTCCAACCTTGCCTGCCTTGAGTAACTTTCACTCTGGAGCCTCCCACCACTTCCTAATATCCTGTGTTGATGCATTTATATCCACATTGCTTCAGAACCATTAGGGCATTTGCTAACTGGAGCTCTTCTAGAATGTTCAGGATTCATTGTCTTCCTTTTAGGTGTCAGAGTCTGGGGACTTTGGTGAAGTTAGTAGCTTGGAGATAAGATTCAACTCTGAGAATAAAACATCAAAGTTTGGGGGCTGGTTGTCCTGTCTTTCTTGGTAGATGTGAAGAGGGAGTGTGCCATGTCTGAACATGGCAAGGTGAGTGATGCTGAATCTACCAGCTGGTTCTCAAGGTGCCGGGAAAAACATTAACTGTTAGCAGTGTGTGCAGATCTTATTCCTAAAGATCAAAGGCAAGTGCAGAATAGAGAGTGGGATAGGTATTTACTGTTCCACTCATGGGCTATCTAGAAATCTGGGTTAAGAAAGACTCTGAAAGCTCCATCATGGATCAAAGAGAAAGAATGCTTTGACTAAATGGAACTGTCAGATGAGAACAGGAAATGATTATGGGTAGCAGCTCATTAATGGCCTTCTTCCAGGTCACTTCCTCCTCCTTTCCTCTTATCCCTGCCTCTACCCTCCATCTACTCTTCCTCCATTCCTTGAAGTTAGGTAGATCAAAAGATTCTTTGGTTCATTTATCACATACTTCTCAACTTTTCAGAGTGAAAAAAAATCACTCAAGGATTACAGAAAGTTGGAGAACAAAATAATGAAAACCATATTGAATTCTTTCAGGATGGTAAGCAGAAAAATCCAAGCCAAAATGTCATTACTAAATTAGACTTAATTAGCTCATTAAAACTGAAGTAAAAACATAGAGACTAAAGTAGCAGAGTGTAAAGTCTAAGGTGTCACTTGTGGTCACCAGGACCAACATGAACCACAGAAGGTAAAGTCCAGGGAGAAGATTGTTTCCTGCAGAGTGTGATGCCACTGTGGGACATCTCAGCTGAATGTTCCCATTGATGCCAGTCCCTGAGAGGTAGTGAGGTCTGGTAGAACCCTAAATTAAAAGCTTGTGTACATTCTAGTTACACGATAATTTTAGCTAATGTGGCAAAGATGGGTCACTAGTATCTGCAAATGGACATGGGGCATAAAGATTGTATGTCACAGAGTTTGTAGAGATTTAATACGATGTGAATGTGACCCTGGTGATGTTGGCTACTAGGAGCACAATCCAGAAAAATACTATTTACCACTAATTCATGTAGCTTTATGGATTCTAGCTGAGTCTTAACTCCATCTTGGTCTTCCTTTCATAATGTGGATAGACCAGTCGATACATTTCCTTTATGGTTCTGATCCAGGTTTTAAAATCCATATTGGCTTGGAAAGAATAGCACTTCTTCCTTTCTGTGTTTAGTCTATTTATAAGTGTCTGTGAAGAGCCACACGCTGTGCAGTGCACCTCTAAGGAGAGGGAATAACAGGAACAAATGCTCTGGTGCAGAACCCTGGAACTGTGAGTTGTTCTGAAATGTGGTGGCTGCTGGCTTTCCTTGATCAGATATGGCTGGGAACACGTTTCCACATGAATTCCCATTGTGGTCTCATATTCTCCACACACAGAAAACCGCTGTTTCTCACGTAATCCATGTGTTCTTCTAACTCTGTGTTGTGTACAGTCTGTCTCTTCTTTTTGGAAAGACTCCCGTGTTTGCTTTTGCAAGAGTTAGGGTTAGCTGTAGCTGTCCTCATGAACTCTTGTCTGTACTTTCCAGAAAGCAAGCCTCTACTCCTTCACATAGATACAGCAGGTATCTTCTTGATAAAAAAATAGAGGTATGATTAAGTAGGTTTTTATCTTACTGTAGACAAAGGGCCTGGTTAAGAGTATGGACTGAGGGGCCAGAAAGATGATTTGGTTGAGAGGAAATTCTGTGCTTGCAGGACCAAAGTTCAGCTCCCAGCAACCATGTTGGGTAGCTCACAATAGGTTGTAACTCCAGCTCCATGGGATCTGATGTCATCTTTGGGCCTCTTAGGCACCTGGACACACATATACACATACATATAAGTAATAAAAACAAATTTTAAAAAGGTATAGCTTAGACTTGTTGGGTGGATCTGCAGAGTAAAGTGGCTTCCATTGCTTGATACCTACTGTATACATACATAGTGTAAACCCTACTGTATACTCTGGTACTGGCTCTGGCATCAGAGTCCAGTTTTGCTATTCCGTTCCACGACTTCAAGCAAGTGACTCATTTTTTAAACTGGAAATTGGAAATAGAAATGGTACCTGAACTATCCAGAGTGTTAAGTGGGGAAATAGATATGAAGCTCTTAACAAGTCCTGATTACATGGAAGGAAATCATTAAATGCTAGCTCTTAACATTGTATGTTCTAAGCCTTGAATTCTTCATATACTTGTGAGAAAGAAGACCCAGTGCGAGTTTTAAATCTAGCTCTTTGGATTTATTCTTGGCAGATGAACGTTGCAATTTTATGCAAATGTAAAACTGGAGACCATTTGGAGTATCAGGAAATGTGGCTTGTGAAAATAATATTAGCTTGTTTAGATTAATGGATTATCTACTTCATATCCGGCTGTGCTACAGTCCCTACATCAGTCTTATTCAGGTTCCCATTTTCCACACTTGATGGTCATCTCCTCTTATTTCCTGGCAGTAGTTGAGACCAATTGAAATGCAATTAATGAGTGATAACTCCAGAGTGGAGTGATACTGGCTTGTGGAAGAGGCATTTGGAGATGGCACCTCAGCAGGTCTGTCATGCTGGCAGTGTGTGCTGGAGACTGACTTAAATGTCTTTGAAAACAACTAGAATGCTTTCCTCCTAATGTCACCAAGAGAGCACTGAATGCATCGCTGGGTAGCATACTGATGTGACGCTGTTTCCAGCCAATTCCCCTGTCTGGGAACAAAGCCGTTGAGTGTGTGTGTGTGTGTGTGTGTGTGTGTGTGTGTGTGTGTGTGTGTGTGACATGTCATCCACTGCAATGGATGAGAATAGGCCATACTTTTTCTCATGGAACTCTACAGAGTGAGTGAAGTAACACTGAGGACATCAAGGGTGCTATGAGATCATTTTACACTAGGATCCTAAGCTAAGTCCCCCAAGTACTTTAGTTCCCAAGTGCAAGGCTAGATGGTGGTCAGGTGAATTCCTTACAAAGTAGAACCAAAACATGTTTGAGCCAGGGATGAATCATGATATAAAGGAAGGCCACAGGGACAGGACTCAGAGAAAGAAACAGCATTTGGGATTTAGCTAGAGTGGTTCTATACTTTCTTTTTCAGCAGAATGTCCTTTTGTGCCTGGGTTTGGGCCTCTTACCTACTCATTGCTTCCTTCCACTCTCAGCTGTATTCTGGTATATGAAGTGAATTGTATGGATTCTGGAGTTAAGCTGGAAATGCTCAGATTTGCTTTCACATGTCAGTTAAAAGCATGGACAAAACCTGCCACTGGGTTCTGAAATTCTGGATACCTAGCAGAAGTTTAGAAGGAAAGAGGGACTGCATCCTGAGTGCTCAGGTCCCTTCATGTCCATTTGTCTGGTAACTTATCACCAGGTGATACTAGGTGGTATCACCAGAACATCTGCAAGATAACCGAGTCTGTGAATTTACCTATGTTCTTCTTGTAGTATAAATGTTAGTACCTTTTAAAAATAGAAGTAACAAGATAAATCTTGTGGTTACCTATAAGACAGAGTTTGTTCAAGGGGATGTGCTATAGGTCTATATAATTAGGACATGGCTGTAATTCAAAGGCTGGAATTTGTTTCCTTGGAAACATTCTCAAGCCTTACCTATACAAACTTTCCTTAGAGTCTTGAATGTCAGTCTGAGAGGTGCCAACTGCATTTAGGGAAGAAAACTAGAGCTCTGTCTTTCTTAGGCATCACATACATGACTCAAACAACAGGTTAAGTTCAAGAATTGTCGCAGTGCTGTACAGAATAATGCCAACAGTCAGTTTCTCAAACTCAATGATATTGCTCCTCTCCTCATACAATATAGCCTAGACTGTCCTAAAGCTTACAATGCTGGTGCTTCACCATCTTGAGTGTTGGGATTGCAGACATGTACACTGGCATTGAACTTATTATTGTTTTGTTCAACATGATGCTAAAGACTCTAGCCATTGGTATAAAGTAAGAAAAAGAAAATAGTTTACCATGAATGAAAATCAAACTGAGTTTTCAGAGATGACAAACACATATGGATAGAAGTCCTAATATTTTAGAGCTCCCCCCCCCCCCCCAAAACACACACACACACACACACACACACACACACACACACACACACATCTGATGAGTTTAATTAGATTGTAAGGCATGTGGCTAATTTTTTAAAAGTCAATCCCTTAGTCATATAATGACAACAGGTAGACACAAATTGTCAAGTTTAAGTAATTGTGTTCTAACAGAGTACCCAAGTAAATGGAGACATGACATGTTTTTTTGATGTGGTGATCAGGTCTTCCATTATTGGGGTGTTATGTATCAACTGAATACCTTGTGAATCTTGATGTATGGTACCCAAAGTGTATATAGAGGATGAAAGGACAGACAGCAGCTAAGATCACCCTGAAGAATGATGTGGAAGAGCCTGTCTTTCTAGCTGCTGAGATTTACAACACAGAAAGCTCTGTAGGAGCCTGATATTTAGGTAAAGAGATCACCTCACCAGAGAGAGGATTAGAAACAAACCCAGGCATGAAGATGTCAGCCACATACAGAGCTTGCATCATACACCAAGGTGGGAGATAGACACGGTCAGTGGTCAGGCCAACTGCTATCGCTATGAAAGCAGCAGAATTGGACCTGCTCATATTCTTCAACTATGCTTCAGATGAATTGAAAGTTTAAAAAGCAAAAAAGAAAAAGAGAACTTTAGAAGTTTCAAAGTGATCTTTTAAAAGAGAATATAGGACAAAATATCTACTTACCTTGGGACAGAGAGGTGTTTTTAAACAGTTCTCACCAATCATAAGCCACCATTTGAAAAGTAATAAGTAGGATTGCATTATCTAAATTATGTGTTTATCAAAAATGAAGATACATGAAGGGAGAAAAGAGTATAATATATTACTGAAACACATGAATACTTATAAACATGTAACAACATTCAGCCTCATTAGCGATCAAGACAATGCAGATTAAAAGGCAGTGCATTACCATCTCCTTTTCCATTAGATCGACAACACTGGACAGCCCTAGAATTGGTGAGAATGTGACACAGACTTCATGGGAATACAAACTGTACAATCACTTGGGAAAATATTATTTCAGTTGTATACATTTATGAAGTATAGTGTATTCAACGTGTGATAATCAGAGCAGCAAAGCTAACATTCCCATCTGTAAACATTTAAAAAAAAATTTTTATAGCACATGATATTCACACATAGTTATAAAGCATAGTGTAACAATACACAAATGCAATATGTACTGAGCAAATCAGGACATATGACCCTTCCATTTCTCCATCATAATGTTGTGTCTGGAGCCTTCAAGCTTATGTCTTCGAGTCATTCTTAAAATGCATGTTGTTGTTCTGTGTTACAGTTCACCTGACTGTATTGCAGCACACTGCAAGTTCTTATTTTTATCTAACTGTCTTTTAGTGCCCATTATCACCTCTCCACGTGCCTTCCCCAACATCTAATTATCATGACATGACACTCAGATGGCATTACCACGGTGGGTATTGGGGTCTCTCGGTTCTTGTCTTCTAAAGAATGAATTCAGTCAAGAGAATTAAGCAAAAAGTTATTTAGCAAAGCAGTGGTTACATCAGCAAAGCAATGTAAATATTCCCCTGCAGACTGGAGCCGGGCTGCCCCAAGTCTGGGTGTGCTTCTGGATTTTGAAGAAGGTTCATGAATATTTATGACTGGATGTTAGCTTATCCAGGCCCTTTGGTCCTTAAGCAGAGAATGTTTCAAGTAAACCTTGTCCCAGTCCTTGTCACCACCAACAGGAGCAGGGCAGGAAAACAAGCCTAGTTGTCTGTTACCTAGCCCCAGGCAACTGGAAGTACAGTCACACATTAATCAGTCCTGTCTGTCCACCTATCTGGTCACCTTGAGTATCTCATATCCAGTTATAAACCTGTTCACTAACCTTTCTTGGTATTCCCAGCCTCATTGTTTTAACCCCAACATCTGTTTTACATGTGAAGAAAGCATATCTTGATATCTAGGAGGTCGTTTGTCAGTGGACATGTGGGGAATATCAGACTCTGTTGACTCAGATATTCAGCTAAATGCCCATTGACAGGAGAGCTGATAGATAAACTGTACGCTTGGCAGCGGCAGTAGAGATGACTGAATGTGGGAAATGCTTCCACAGGGATGAGAACCGAAAACATATCGTGGAGTGAAGAAAGCTAATAGTGAAAGAATACCCAGGCATGATTCTGTTTCAATAGAGTTCACATGGACAGAACCGAGTGATGTGTATTTGAAGATGGCATACATACGGAACAAAACCATTTGTAAAAGCTTCATTGTGAAGAGGGAGACAAGTAAAGCCAAGGAGAAATATATCAAAAGTCTTGCAGAATTAGTAACTTCCCTTTTTTTTTTTTAAAGCTCATTGTGGGACCATGAGTGTCCACTTAGATATTCTTTTGGACCTTACCACCAGGCAGACCTTTGTGAATGTGTGAAATATTCCACACACACACACACAAAATAAAACGTTTAGAGGTTTCCAGCTGGCTGCAGACCGCCATGAACTGATGGGGCAGTCCAATTATTTCCCTATTTACAGCGGGATTTATACTTTTAACTTTGGCTCATCCCTGATCAAATTTACCGAACACAGTCTAGTGATCAGATTAGTAACTCTCTGTGTGCTTCCAGCCAATCCCAGCCTCAGCATATGCATAATACAGTCGTAATGACCCAGAAAAGCGTATTTAGTCGTCCACCGTAGGCAGTTTCCCCATTAGCAGCCTCACTGGAAATACCCCGCATGTCATTTCGATTAGCGGTTTTATTATGGATTCCAGCACAGCCTGCTGGGGGCTGTACCAGAAACGGTGATCCTCACAAACACTGCTTGGTTGGTGTGGAGCCTTTCTCACTGCAGAAGGCAAAATGTATTATGACTTCCTTCTGCTCACCTCACCAGCATTTCCTAGTGTCTAGCACAAAACAGAGAGTTCTGGCATCTACCTCACAGGGTGTCACAAAGAAGAGAATGGGTAATGTATTGAGAGCTTGTGGGAACCACTCACCAACATCAAGTCATCTCATGTTTGGGTTCAAAGTGTTCTTGTTTCTGCTCATCCTCTTGTGCCTCTTAGGGTCTATGCCAGTGTGTGACATGTACCAGTTAATGGACTGTGCCACTGTTTCCTTCCTCTGTTTGCAAACTGGAGGAGGGTGGGAAGCCTATTACACATGCATGTATGCATGTATGTATCTCTGGCACATAATAATCTTCCTAATATGATTAGACACATGGTATATATTTGTGTTTTGCTGTAGTTGTTTTTAAGTTTTTTTTTATTTTTTATTTTTTGTTTGAGACAGGGTTTCACATACAGTGAAACATACTAGCTCTGACTAGTCTGGAACTTGCTAGTGAAACATACTAGCTCTGACTAGGCTGGCCTGTTACTCACATATCTTCTTGTCTCTTGAGTTCTAAAACTAAGGGCATGCACTATTATGCCCTCCACTGGTATGTATTTTTAATTTGGTTGAAGAGAATGTTTATGTTCTTTTAAATTTTAGTGTTTTTCAGAACTATTTAATGTTTTAGAAATCTCCTTGGAAGTCACCTCTGTGGCAAAGAAATGAAGACCTGGGTTATTAGTACTCTCACCATTTTTTGATATTGACAGTGAAGAGATGTCTAAAGACAAAATGGCGATTTAGCCCAAGGATTTTAGTTGCCTGAACTGTCAGTTCTAGAACTGGGCAATGTTTGATTCCATGAGACAGAATGAGTGAGTGTTTCAGTGAGCTGAACAGACAAGCTTGAAGGGCAAAACAAAGAGTGGACTGGTCATGTCACAGTTGTTGCCCAGCTGTGACAGTAACAAGGGCAGAAACCAGTAGGAAGATAACTGCCTGGTGAGGGAGGCTCAGCAGACTTCAGGCCACTTTGGCTTTTGGAAGGATTAAAACAGAGGGAACTCACCTCAGTAGCTTTTCTGCAAGCTGCATCAAGTGCTGACATAAACAGTAAGGAAGAACTGGCTCGAGGTTTCAGACAATCCATGGGTTCTTGGCCCTGCGTAGGGTATTTGGTGGAACACCATGGCGGTGAGATCATGAGGCATCCAAACAGTAAGGTGGCAGGGTTAATATAAGCCCAACTTCCCACCCCTGTCACCCACTTCCTTTAGCTGGGCCCCACCTACTAAGGTTTCCAGAACTCTCTCCAAATAGTGTTGTCAGCAAAAGCATTACAACCTGAAGTCTGTGGGGACATTTCATCTTTAAACATGACCCAACTTATCATCATGCTCACTCAGACTGGCTGGTTTGAGAACCTTGGCTATTTCTAATCTCCCGTTTTCTCAGAAAACTAGACAGCAACTTAGTTTTGTGTTAGTGACATGGAACTTGAATACCTGAGAACTTATTTTCATAGTTTGACCATGTCTTCTGGAGCCTAATGTAGGAACTTAGTCCAGAATAATGATCTGTAATAATTTCTATTTAAAAATGATGGCAGGGATTTCAGAAATACTCCCTGAGGGAAATGAGAAAAGTCTAGCCTTCATTGGGCAGTTTGTAATTCTAGTAAAAAATTTCTCCTCTTCAAGGCCAACTGGCCAGCTCTTCTTTCCCCAAATGTAATTAGTTTCTTGAAAAGATCTGTTTTGGAGACAAGTCAAAGAGAGCTTCCATTTATTGGGCCTGGTCACTGGCTATAGATGTTGTTATTCTATGTGTCAACCTGAGAAATGAATGATGGCCAACATGATGCCTGGCAGGGAGCAGAGCAGAGAAGGGAGAAAAATCAATGTACAGTTGGCCCAGCCCCCTAAGGCTCTACCTTCTCATCTAGATCTGTGACTGATTCAGAGTTATGTAGTCATAGGTTTACATATGTTTACAAATTTCTCTATTTGAGAGGCAATGCAGTGTGATATGATGTGATTTAAATCAGCATGAAAGTTTATTGGGAATTTTATTGGTTTGCCCACTTAAGCAAAAAATATATTTAATTAGAGTGTTTTTAGGATATAATTATATTCTTGCAAGTAATTGGTGTTACATTAAAAGAAATAAAATATAATAAACAAACATAGAAGAGGAAGGACATCAGCAGACATGAAGTGGGGACACAAGAGGGTAGCTTACCTGGATGTGATAAAAATGTATTATAGACATATATGAAAATCTAACAAAGCTTACAATTGTGTATTATAATATATGCTAATAAGGCATTCAATGTATTAATAAATATATTTACAACAATAAAATAGTAATATATAAAAGATTGGTAGAAAGTGCTAGTTGCCCTATAGTATCCATATTTACTTTTTACTTACCCACAGGAACCCCAGTTTTGTTAAGAACATCCTCTTTGGCTCAAATACTATTCTGTCAAGTCCATTCATAATATATAAACAATAAGTTCTATGTGTGACACATGGGGTGCTCTGTGCACACACAGATGAGTTTCATCGCCTTCTTCTGTGGTGCCTTGGATGTGTAGACATAAGAAAGTTACAGCAGCACCGAAGTTACAGTTGCCACCAAATCCTGGCTGTTGGTGATTGAGAGGCAGGTCTCTAGCCTGCGCATCTCTTAATTTTGCGTTAAGCACTTTGGGGCTAACCTCCTGTTCTTTAGAACACTGTGTAGCTTGTAGAAAAATTCATTGAATTAATGCAATGAGATCTGGTCTGGGTCAGCAAGCAGGGGCTGGTGGCCTTCCTACCAAACAAACTTCTCATGGAATGTGGTGATTGAGCAGGGAGAAGCTGAGTGGAGGGCCTGCCTGCTTGTGTCTGTTCATAGATGGCACATGCCCCACATTGGCTCCTTAAAAGGATGGCTTGAGGACTCTTACACAAGTTCATCTGCCATTTTACAGACAAGAGAGGGTGGGAGATGTTCATCCAAAGCTGGAAACAGCTGGACTCATGCGAGTGTGTATACATGTATGATGTTTTCCAAACACTGATGAACAGTTTCTCTTTCTATTTCCTTTTAATCCTTGGCCCCTTTGTTACATTTGACTGGTTATAGTCAGAAGAAAAAAAAAGTGGCCATACACAAAAGAGAAAAGGAAGTTGCTTTCCTGCCTTTTGGGTTTCAAAAGCACAGACTTGGAGAAGACTCCAGGCTACCTTGATGAGTAAGAAGCATTCTCTCCAAGGGGCAGGATATGCATAGATAGCAGGATGTGCCCCTAAGGAAGGAATATTGTGCCTGCTCTCTGAGCCTGGCTCAGGCTAGAATGGCTGCGGCTGAAAAATCTGGACCCAAGGCATCTCTGAGATCTTCCTGGGTAAGAGACAGGTTCCAGAAGAGGAGGACAGTTGCAGAGTCTAAGCCAACAGTACCTCAGGTGCACAGAATCTTCCCCAAAATCACAGTGTGGTTTGGAAGTCTAAAATGGTTCTGGGTATCCAGAAATGGCCTATAAATAGCAGAGTAAGAATTCTGGGTAATTCAGAGGTCTGGTAGAGAAGAATTATCCAATAATAGCTGGAAAGGTTATTTCTATAGTTGTCAACATGAAAACATAAACCAAATGCAGACTTGGTGTTATCTGACACCTTAGCACTGTATAGGGTACTCAGGTGTCTTGTATGACCTCTGTGTTCTCAGCACAAGTAAGTAGGAGTCTCACATTGTCAGTCTAAGAAAGGGGGTAGAGTTCCACACCGTCTGTCTCAGGAAAGGGGTGGAGTTTCACAGTCAATCTTCGGAAGGGGGTGGAGTTCCACACTGTCAATCTGATGAAGAATAGCATGTTGGCCTAGGTGTAGCAGAGAAAAGCAGATTGCTCTTGCACACCTGGTATCAGGCTACAGCTCAGGATGTGGGGTTGGTTCCTTCATTCTTTGCTCATTAACAACAATTTACTGAGTGCCTGTGAAGTGGCCGGGACTATTCTAGAATAAACAAAGCAGATGAAATTGCTGCCATGGTGCAGCCTATTAATTTAGTATAGTTAGGAAGATAGGAAAATGCAGAAAACATAAACATTATTATGTTATTAGTGTTAAGGATGAGGTAGAATAATCAAGCAGAGCCAGGACTAACATGCCCACACAATAACAGTGAATCTTAACAGACCCCTTTGCTCACGTTACTAATTGCATGTATTCTGTTAGTTTTGGGTAACTGAGGGGAGGCATGTGTCACTGATCACGTTCAAGGCCCAAGGGCTAGAAAAGATGAAGCAATAAGTTGTGCTTTAC
Organism: Onychomys torridus; assembly: GCF_903995425.1. NCBI lineage: Eukaryota > Metazoa > Chordata > Mammalia > Rodentia > Cricetidae > Onychomys > Onychomys torridus. Next base: position 128,629,984 of record NC_050448.1, read on the forward strand.
ATTTTCCCAAGATCAAGGCCAGAGTTGAAGCTAAGTGCTAGCTATCCCCAGGCTGGAGCTGAACTTCAGCTCACCTCATCCTCATCACTTTAGCCCTCCCACTCTCCTCACAGGGCATGTGGCCCTACCAGTGTGGTCATGGAGAACACTGTCACAGGGCATGTGGCCCTACCAGTGTCGTCATGGAGAACACTGTCACAGGGCATGTGGCCCTACCAGTGTGGTCATGGAGAACACTATCACAGGGCATATGATGTACCCAGTGTGGTCATGGAGAACACTAATCCCTTGAGAGGTTAACTGGACCAAGAACATCTCAGGATTCAAACACAGAATTGTGACTCCAAGGGCCACACTTTGTACTTAATGGGGTCAAGCTTTCTGCCAGTATTCATGGCCATACCCCTGGACTTTTATCTTGCTTTGGAGAGAGTTTAGGGGTCTTCAAGAGTAGTACAGACCTTCACAATCCTTCCCAACATAGGAAACTCTGCTCTGTTGGCCAGATGAGTCTCTGAGTCATAGCTCCCCACTTGAGGGTGGAGGTGGAGTGATGGACTAGAACATTTATCCCTGAACCATGTCTTACACAAATTGGTGTTGCTCTGTAGCAAGTTGTTGTGGATTCTATTAGCTACAGCCAACTTAGTGCCAAAAACAGGTAGAGATTTTCAACCAATGGGTTAGAGAATCAGAAGAGATCTTAGGTGTCATACTAGCCAACCACCTTCATAATCTTTGAATTTCCTCAGTCTCTGACAGAGAGTTTCTTCCCCATTTCCCTCCATCCTCCCTTGTTTTAATAAAAAACAAACAAACAAACAAACAAACACCAGCCCAACCGAGCAAAAAGGTATTTTTTTGTTTTGTTTTGTTTTTTGAGACAGGGTTTCTCTGTGTAGCTTTGTGCCTTTCCTGGAACTCACTTGGTAGCCCAGGCTGGCCTCAAACTCACAGAGATCTGCCTGGCTCTGCCTCCCGAGTGCTGGGATTAAAGGCGTGCGCCACCACCGCCGGGCAGCAAAAAGGTATTTTTGTTGTAGAGATGAGCAAAGGGTATCCTGGTGATTGCTGCCAACTGTCATCTTGATAGCATGTAAAATCACCAGAGAGATGGGCTTCTGGACATACCTAACAGGGTGGGGGGTGTCGTGATTATAGCAATTGATGTGGGAAGACAGATCTACTTTACCTATGGGTAGGACCTGGGATGAATACATGGAGGACATTTGCTGAGTGCTTGCATCCATTGCTCTTATCTTCTGATTGTGGTGTGATATGTCAGGACCAGTTTTTTATCTGCCTGCTGTCCGGACTTCCCCACTGCTGTGGGATGGGCCTTGAGTTGTGAGCTAAAGTCAACCCTTCCTTAAGCTGATTTTTACCAGGTATTTTATCACAGCAACAGGAAAAGAAACCAAGGCAGGTGGTGGCCAGATCCTAGGGGAAAGGAGCCTTGTCTGAAAAGGACAAGGAACAAAAACCTTAAGATTCTCTGTCTAAATTCCCACAAACCCACTGATTATGGCAGAAAAGGAAAAATGGAGCTGAATATAAACACAGTGGAGACCAAAGACTTCAATTTCATAGCCTTCCTCCGTGTAGGCCATAACAATTGGGCAAAGTTATCACCCAATTTACTCAAAGAATAAGCATTAATGAAATAATTCAAGCTGAACAATGTGCTGTTTTATGGCCAGTACACATGGCTCACCTGTATGAATCCACTGTGCTTAGTGAATGCCCCTTTAAGATGAAATGTGATGATGGCTTGACATTAATAGCATCTCTTGATGCCGAGAAAATGTCCCCATGGACTGAATGGCACTTGTTCCTTCTGTAGATGGAGACTGAAAAGTTTATCTTGAGAGTCTTGCACTGGGGATGGTGTCACAAATGTTACCACCATGACACATGTTAACTCAGGTGCCTTGACTTTGCGGCTCCTAGGCCAAAGCTGTCCTGTTTCAAAAGCCTTTGTTGGCCACCACGAAGCCTCTAGAAAGTGAGCCAGTACCTAAGCCATAGTTCTGTTTTCAAGTCACTTCTGTGGGTACTCTTCATTGGGTGGTATAGTTTGTTTTTTCATCCGCTATCTTACAACTGAACCTCTTTGAGTCTGAAAAAGCCTACTATCAAAAGAAGTGATCGATTATGGGAGCACCCCAGTTGTTAAATTATTCAGAGGTCCCTTAGAGGTTCTGAGAGTGATGGAGAGCATGTTCTGTCAATACTGCAGGAAATATGGGGCAGATGGTACAGGTATTGATCTTTCCTGGGACTCAGATTCCCTGTCTGTAAACTCTGAAAATACCTGCTAGCCTAATAGTTCCTAAATCTGTAATTTCGCCACTGCTTTGGGAACAGATTCATAAGAACCTCTTCCTACTAGGCAGATGACATCTTCTCACTGTTTTCTGTATAAGGGGCTGCATGCTGGATATGGTGCTGGATTGGCCTGAACCAGATTCCACTTTAGTTAATAGGAGCTATGTGACACTGAGGACATGGAAACACTGAGATAAACTTTGTTTCTCATGAGCCCTAAAGGTCTCATGAGCAATTGTGATTTTATGTATATGTAATATATAGTAGCTCCCGTCAGGTCATTTTTACAAAGACTTAAGATTACTTGCCTGCATGTATGAATGCATACCATGTGTGTGCCCTGCCCCCAAGGACCTGAAGAGGGTATCAGATTTTCTGGAATTGGAGTTACAGACAATTATAATCCACCCATATGAGTGTTGGTAACTGAACCAAGGTCCTCTGAAAGAACAGCAAGTGCTCCTAACCACTGAGCTTCCCTGGCCATGGTGTAGTTGTTGTTGTTGTTGTTGGTGGTGGTGGTGGGTGCATGCATTGCATGTGTGTGCCTGTTGATTTAACCCCAGGCTTCTACCTTCTAGATGGGCATTCTACCCCTGAGCAATACCTGGCCATTTCTTTCTATTTTCTTCTAAAACAGTCTCACTAATTTGCTCAGACAGACCTTGAATGTGTCATCCTCCTGACTTAGTCTCTCAATTAGCTAGGGTGATGTGCCTGTCTCACCAGGCCTGGCCATGAAAAGAGTTAACCTGTGGGGCTCTTAGCATATGGAATGCTGGACAAACTGATAATTTTTAAAGTGGTAACCAAGCCTCCTCAGAGGCCCTAAATGCATTCTCAGACAATGGCAAGTTTGTAAGCATGAGAAACATGGGTGCAAAGAAAATGAACCAAACAGTGTGAAAAACAGCTACCCCTCTGGCATTTTGAATTTTCCAAGGTGACAGCCCTTGGCACACAACAGATGCAGGAAGGGCATTCCCAAAGTGTCACATTAGCACTCTGAAAGTTGGAGACCTTCATCTGGGGACATTCCCACTTTCTCCTCTTGCTCCCTTCCAGGCTCATTGATGTGATTTATCCAGGGCAAGAGAGTGCCAATCTGTGCAGACATGCCAGCCTCCAGTGGGCAGAGCAAAGGATGGGAGAGCCAGAAGAAGGCTCTGCAGATGGCAGGAAGAAGTCCTGTGAGGAGATTAGATTTTCTGTGTATTTATACAATGTATTTTGATCATATTCATCATCATTCTCATCCTCCAACTCTCCCTAGTGTCCTCCATATTTCCTCCCAACTTCATGGCCTCCATTTATATCTTGTTGTTGATAGTCTCCTGAGTCTAGTCGGGGCTGCCCATATGTACATGGGTATGGGGCCATCCACCGAAGTATGGGTAAGCTAGTGGTAGCCATGGCTCCAAAGGAGAGTGTCTCTCCCTCAGTAACTAACTATCCACTGTCAGCAGCTCCTCCCCCAAGAGGACCTACCTTCTGGTGACAATTTTGACTGGCTGGATTTTGTGCAGGTCTCTACAGATGCCGCACCACACTCAGAAGTCAGCATTTTGCAGCCCTCCTTATCTGTCTGCACTTACATTCTTTCTGCACACTGTTTTGTGTTATTTCCTATGGTGTGGCTGGGAGTGAGGTTAATATAGATGATGAAGCCACAGCTGAGTCATCATGGTTACTTATAGTCAGCACTTTGATCAGTTATGAGTATAAGCATTAACTACTCCCCTCTGAGAATAGAGACTTCTCTGACCAAAGATAAGAGCAACATAAATCTGTGAGTATGGATGTAAACATTTAGAAGGCAGTGTGATAGCATGAGTCTTTAACGTAACAACAGTGAGTTCCCCCTAGGGCCTGTGATCTCCTATAAAGTCTTTATAAATGAAGTCCTTTCAAGAGGGTGACTCACATCTTTAGACCCAGCTATACCAAAGGCAGGATTCGCTTCATCGATTCTATCTTATAATGGGTTCTGCAATCCCTCTGTACTTATAGCTCCGAAGGGAACATACTGTACCTGTGAGATACTAACACATAAAGATGTATCCATTTGATTAGATGGATGGTTATTAAGGCTTTAAATTTGAAACTAGAATGAAGCAAAATAGAATAATTTCTCAAAATTTATATTATACCCTAGACATTGATAGAAGGAGAAGGTAAAAAAATATTTTAGATTTGGGGGCAGCAGGAAATCAAATAAAAAGCAAAAGAGGATGCCAAGACTTTATTTTCCCCTCTGAAATCATTAATGGCATGATTTTAAGGCTGTTATTTTAGTTTTTAAAACAGTCCTTTGACACTTGGGGGCACCATTATTTACTTAGGTCTTTATCTCTACTTTGCAGGCAACGAAAATGAGGCCCCCAAAATGAAACAATCTGCCTTGAGGTCACCCTGTGACTGTACAGTGCTGATCCCAGCATTGGCCCTATAATGTTGCATATGCCTCATTAAGGATAAACGTCAGGTCCCCCAGAAGGGAAGCTAGACTGCTAATGGACACATCTTCTACCTCATCTTTTTGTCAATGAAAACAATGACAATTTTATTTGCAACCTAATGGTCTGATTTTTTTTTTGAGAATTGCATTTAAATAATATCATCAATCACCTAGCCAGATAAAGTATAACTCCAGAAAACAAAATTAAAATAGTTAAAGCATATATTTCATTTCTCTTTCTTTCTTTTCTTTTTTTTTTTTATAGAACCAGCATAGAGTGTGTTCACGAACACCTGTTCGTTGTTTGTGAAATGCAGTGTTTAACTTGTCACGGAGCAAGCATTCACGTCAAATTCAGGTTCCGCAGATGGATTGTGTAGAAATGAAATGTCAAGTTGCTTATTCACACATCTAATTTCTTTTTGACCTCAGAGAATTTCCTAAATCTGATGAACTGACTAGGTGGGGAGATGAGAAACATCGGCTGTTACCAGGCGGTTTTCTTCTTCTTTATGTGTTTTTTATGGTATCTATTTGGCAATTACTAAATGGTGATCTCAGGGACACCCATCTGTCATGCTTAATTAGGGACTATAAATGGGTCTTCAGCAAATATTTCATTAAAACTAGATTTCAAGTAATAGAAAGACATTGCACCCAAGCTCTAATGCTTTACAAAAATATTACAGAGAAATAGGGGGAAATGAATAATATGCTATATTATTCCAATTTTAATTAGACTCATAGAATGTTAAAATGGGAAGAGAGCTCAGAGAGAAAGCAGCTGGGAGGTAGAGAACTAAATATCCATTTAAATAAATATGCTTCATTTAATACCCATAATATCAGTAGAAAGTTGGAATAACTATTTTACATGTAACAAAGTTGGGGTGAGGGGAGATTTTATAATTTGCCCAGCATCACAGATGATGAGAGCAGAATTCCAGCCAGGGCTCTTCTGGTTTGCCCAAACTCATAACATGGTTCAGTTACATTAATAACATAAGAACAGGTATGCAGCTGTTCTTGCCAAAAAGTGTTGACTCCTTACCTGTTACCACTAGGTGATGGAAAGCAGGGCGTTTGGACCTGCTTTTCTCTGTCTTTATTGTGTAATAGTTTACTTGTATATCCTGTATTTGGGCTCAGACTCCTGCTTGACTTGGCATTGGCCGGTTACTCACTCATGAGTCTGCCTACCTAACTGATCTCATCCTATTTGAAGGCTGAAGATGCAGAGATGGACAAGTCATTGACATAAACCTATATTCACCTTGGATTCTGAGAAGAGCTGAGCCTGGAGGCCTTACCATCCTGTATGAAGGCCCAAGGGTGGTCTTGTAGGGACCAGGTTGGCCTTCTCATCTGATGAGAGCTTATTGGAACACCTTATAGGATCATAGCTGTATCAATGAGGACTGGGGCCATCTGTTCACCAGGACTTAGCAACTGTGCATATCTCTCACCCTCTGCCCCAATTCTTCTTCCATTTTAACCTAAACCTCAAACCTCAGATGAGGAGGTCTCTGGTTCCCTTTTGTTCCCCCTTCCTTTGTATCTTGACCACCATTACTCATTCTCTAACTGGAACTGAGAGTGCACTGTAGCTTGGGGCTTTCAGAGCTGGGATTCTGCACCCCCCATCTCTTTTATAAGACTAGTACTGTCTTTACCTCACAGATCAGCACTATTCACACCTATGCTGATGCCTTTAAACTAGCAGACCCTTGACCTGAGAATGAGGCTTGAGGCCTCAAAGGCTTCCCCTGTTTTCTTCTGATACTTTTCCATATTCTCTGCAGCATCCTACAGGTGAACATTCACCAATTTTTAACTCATTGAACATATATAGGAGGAAGAGCTAGTGGGGTACCTATTTCTGTTCCCCCTTTTCATTATTTGAATAAATACTGTATTCTCAGTGTTTCAGACTGTGGTATTACATGTCACACATCTGAATGGGTATCATTGGCTGTGAGATGGAGAAGTTTTCTTGGAAATGCATCACTCCTGCATTTCTCTATGAAAATTAAGTCTCAGGGAATTTCAAAGACTTATGTAAAGCTTAACATTTTAAGTTCTAGAACCCATCTTCTAACTTCCAAAAGAGAATGTTACTTCCCCAGGTCAGGTTGTTGTAACCTGCCACCCCCCCACCCCCCCAATTAGACTAACAAATAATGCCGTGTCTGCTGAAACAGTGAACATTAAGAAAAATAGAAAGTGGCTCTCTGGTCCCTTACAGGAAAAAGCAAATGATATTCAGGAAGGAAAATACCAAATGTGCCTCAAATTTTGGAGACGTTGAAGCAATATTTTTAGAGGTCTGAAAAGAGAGAATGGAGAGTAACCCAAGAATCTGTATCTAGCTAAGTTATTTATGAATAAAGACAGAAGGAAGCTATTCTCAAACATTTGATATGTAATTGGTAGAGAAATCAAGCCAATTATGAGAATCAAAATAATGAGCTCTGGCTGGCATCTGAAGTCACAGCAAGAAAGAATCAGGGAAGTGGAGGATGAGGGGTGGGGGTGGGGCTCAGATCAAAGTGTAAATACCTGAATGTAAGAAGAATCAGTAGGGGGAAAGGCACAGAGGTGAGGAGGTGGGAGCTGGGGAAGAGAGAGTGGATGATTCCTTCCAGAACATCAATTCAAGGCACAGGTGTATTCACATTTTGTGCAGCTACAAACACATCATTGGGGAACCAGAAAGGATTGGATCAGGGGACCAGAAAGAAAAACCTGTAAAACACAGCACACCAAAAGCAAGGCCCATCTGGAAAAAGAGGGAGAGTGTGAAAATTGGGTGCCCTTCTGCGGTCTGCCCAAAGATTGACACATATACATGTGTGTACACTTTCACCGTTGCCTGCTGCTGAGGCCATGTGGATGGAACACGAAAGGGAGGACCCGAACTTCTTATTCCTGCATTGTCAGAGTGAAGAAATCACTTTTATAACCAGTAAACATAACCGTATAGTTAAACATTAAACAAATAACAAATGGATCAAGAACAGGGACTATTTAAAACTTTAGCAAAATATTATTTAGGTAGTAGTTTGGGGCATTTGAATTAGGAGGGGCTGTTAGCTATTAAAATACTGTGTTCCTAAGGGCACAGACAACTGTCGAATGTTAAATCACCAAGGCAGGATGCAGCAGTAGCTGCTGCTGAACACATCAGAGTCATCAGAGTTCTGTGAATCATTTAAGGACCCGAATTTGGTTACTTTGGCTCATCTATGACAGAAGTGATCTTGGTGAAAACTAGGCTTCATGTTGTCACACCAGGTGCCAGGTGGACCTCCAGCTCTTCCCCTGTTCAGGCGGGTGCAGAGTGAGGGCAGGGTAGGAAGAGAGCTGGACCCCATCAGGCAGCTCCCAGGCCTGCTATTGGAAGGGAGACATTGCAGAGGACCTCTAGCCTCTCACCAAGGACACCGTTGGGGCTGCCCACCTTTGCTTCATTTCTTTTGCAGCTAACACTGCATATATTTTAATAAAATTTATTCTGTTATCTTAAGAGTTTGGGAAAAAAAAAGCCTTTTATAATATGTAAGATTGTCCTGAAGCGTTGCATGTGAGCATTTGTGAAAGAATTTTAGGCCAGGGATACTGTGACAGTAAAGTAATACTAATTTTTAAAATAAAATCACTCTATTTTAATTAACTTACAAACGAAAACATCAGAGAGTTAATTTAAGGAAGCCATTCCAACGCTTGCCCAATTCCAAGCTCTGCACAACCCTGTGGACATCTGTACACCTGGAATAGCCATCTGAAGCCAGGGAGCTCTGCTTAGGAAGTAGCATTAATTTTGAAGAAAAGAAGTTTACTTGTGACATACCATTTTTCTCTAAGATGATGTGTTTCTCTAAGTCCAATAATTATTCTTTCTATTTATTTATTTGCTTGTTTGTTTGTCTGTCTATTTCTTCATTGATTGATCAGTTGGTTGATTGATTGATTGGTTTTTCAAGACAGCATTTCTCTGTTTAGTCCTGGCTGTCCTGGACTCACTTTGTAGACCAGGCTGGCCTCAAACTCAGAGATCTGCCACCTCTGCCTCCCAAGGTATGCACTACCATCACCCCCGACCCTTCCAATAGCTAGGCTTCCTTAATTTTACTGTTATTATTAATTTATAGATTATTAGTTGGCAGTATAGTTGTTCAAACTCCAGCCTATGTGTGTTTGGCATGCCTGTTGCAGTGTGTGTGTGTGTGTGTGTGTGTGTGTGTGTGTGTGTGTGTGTGTAGTTGTAACAAAATGTGCATAAATAATCATCTTTGTTCTAGGCCCTTCTCAGGATCTTGGACCTGTAGTATAGCCAAGAAGGCAAGAATTGACACTGGGGTACAGAGCTCAGAAATCACTCATTGGAGACTTCTGTCCAAACCACTTGTTGGTGTCCAGTCATTACCCCTCGGGTGTTCATGAAAACCATCTTACATATTACTATATGGCAGTACCAGGCACAGGGGGCACAGTCCAATGCAGAGAGGTGACTTCAGTATTTCAGGTATTTCTGTGTGTGACCTGCATGTTTACTGGGCTGTTTTCTTGGACTCAACATGTGGGGACATAACGGGAAGGTGGAGAGATTGTGTGCAGGAAAGCAAGATGCGATACAACCTCAGTGGATTATCATCCACCAGGCCTCAGCCTCCACACTCGATTCTTCAGAGATTCTTCTCCTCATGTCCTCATTTCTGTCCTTTCTTTCCTCAGCTAAGCCGAAGCCATCTGCCCCTTCTGGGACTTCACTCATTCTCACCTGCAGCCTGTTCTCTTGAACACAAATTGGATGCACCAGTACTCTGCCTATTCAGGGATAGCTGTGCAGTGTCTCCCACAGGCTCGTGTGTTTGAATATTTGGTCTCCAGCTGGTGATGCTATTTGGGGAAATTGCAGCAGCTTTGGGAGGTGAAGCCTAGGGGGTAGAAGTGGGTGCCTGCAGCGCCTCATCACCCACTCCCCTGCAGGTGATCATCAGAGAGCATCTGGGGTGTATATTCTCTTGTGGGCTGGCCTCGAGGTTTATATTGGACCACTTTTGTCTCATCTCTGTCTCCTGATCTTCCAGGATGTGAGCAGTCTGCTTCATGCTCCTTCCATTTTGGCCAAGAGCCGCTGCTATCACTTTGTCTTCCCAGCATGGAGTACTGCACCCTCAAATTGTGAGCACCAATAAACCATTCTTTCTTAAATTGTTTTTTTTTGTCAAGTGTTTGGTTGTAGAAATGAGAAAACTCACTGTGACATTGTCCAAACCTTTGCTTAGAGAGTGGAATCCCAACTATCACTGTTTACCTGGGTTATCTCCAAGTGGCGTGGCTGGCTGCCACCTTCACTGTTAGCCTTCACTCCTGTACCACGCTGACCTGTCTGTGAACCAGAGCTCAGAGTCTGCTCCACATCTCAAATGGGTCATGAGTGATCTCCCATGGGGCTGAAGCTGTGGCAGAGTGGCTGGTGAAGGACACAGGCTGGTGCAAAAGAGAAGGTGGGAAGCCACAGGCCTTTCGACTTCTTGAACCACTTCTAATTCAAGGTGGATTGCTGCTGAGCCCATTCCATTTTATGAGCTGGTGAGTCTGAGAGCATCCAGGTCATAAGGAGCAAATCTGACCATGTGGTCACTTGTTGCACTGTGGGCTATCTCCTCCACAAAGCCCTAGGCAAGACTGCAAACACGTGTTTGCTCAAGTTAGTGCGGCTATTTCCAATCCTCCTTTCTGATAGGGACGGGAAAGAATTCATTTGCCAGATCGATAGCTGTGCAGCCTGTATCTGAGCTTGTGCTACTCTGCGCTACCAGAGATAAGGTATCCAGCACAGCAGCTGTACTCGAGGCTCCTGCTTTTCAGCTTTTCACCAGTGTGTGCTCCTCCTCCAGGATCCATCTGCTTCATTATAGAGGACAGACTTGTGAATTAAATGAGGTGGTGACAGGATGGCTAACACCACATCCTTTAGGTCTGGACGTGGCACCAGTTCCTGACGTTCTGCCTGAGACATGATATTTTTGGTTCCTTATCTTGTGCTTAGAGTGTGGGACAATTTCAGAGGCTTCTATCTGGCTTTCCCCCATATGCTAGCTCTTGATAATATTAATTATGCCAACTATTGGATATGGTCATACCTATATCGCACGCGTGTGTGTGTGTGTGTGTGTGTGTGTGTGTGTGCTTGCTCATGTGTGTGTGCACTCAGGGATTGAATTAGTTGTGTTTCTAATTGCTATAACAAAATTCCTGACAAAGGTACCTTAAAGGTTTACTCTGGCTCACACTTGTACGGTCCATTGTGGTAAGGAAGACTTGGTGTCAGAAACTTGAAGTGGCTGGTCACACTGCATCCACAGTCAGGAAGCAAAGGGTCATGGATGCTCATACTTATCTAGATTTCTCCTTTTTATCCAATTCAGGACTCCATATTTCAGATGGATCATTCTACCTCAGTTAACTCAGTCTATAGACCCCCTTCACAGGTATAACCTAAGGTTTGTTTCCGTGGTGATTCTAATTCCATCAAGTTGACAATCCAGATTAGCTATCATAGGGACTAAAATATGAGTGCTGAGTAGTTCATAGACTTCATGGACCCTGGACTAGGGCTAGATTTACTGCCTGGTGGCTCCTTATCTTCGTGCTAGTAGAGGATCATAATGCCACATTATGTCTTCGAATATCAATGTCAACGAAGACTTCTTGTCTAAGAATTCTCCAAATGTTTGGCTAATATCCTTTCTTTACTGTACAGTTGCTAAAGTAAATGGATGCCACTTTGAGAATGAAATATCATGTTAAAAATGTCATATATATGTTTTTATGCTCTACACACACATATTTTTCGTGTTTAATTCTTGGCTTAGATCTATTAAAATGTCCTTGATTTCCCAAGTGAAAGGATGATCTCTGTTATTAATAATCATTTTCAGCCATGCCTGGGTTTGTTAGTGAGGTGACTCTTGGTGTGTCCCTGGATAGTTTCAGTCTGTCAAGCTAAGGTTGTCAGAGCTACCAACCACGTGAGGTTTGGAACTTTCATCTTAACTGCAGGGAGGGGAGAGGGGTCAGAGTTTGAATTCAGTCATCAGTGCTCAATGATTAATTGGCCTTGTCTATGTGATAGATTCTCCATAGAAAAGCTAAGCCAGGGAGTGCAGAGAGTGTGTGTTAGTTGTTATACACCATGGGGTCTGAGTGGATGGATGCTCTGTACCCAGCTGTGCCATATTTGGCCTCATGTTGCTCTTCCATTGACTATTCTCCAGTTGTGTTCTTTATAATTAATAGGTAATAAGTGAATTGTCTTTCTGAGTTCTGTGAACCATCATAGCAAATTGTTCACCCTAAGAAAGAGGACATGGGACCTCTTAATTTATAGCTGGTTGGTGAGAAGGATGAGAGATCCTGGGCTTGGCAGATGAAGTGCACATGGCTTATGGCCCTGAGACTTCAATAAGTGAGTTTTGAGAGTTGTGCCAGATAGTCAGAATTGAGTAGGACATCTCACAGTTAGGAGAGAATAAATCGATGTGTGAGAAGACTCCACACTCTTGGAGTCAGAAGAGTTTTCAGTGAAGACAGTTGTGCAAGGGGATGCATTTGAATGGCATCATAGGGCTTTCTTCCTCTTTGAACCAGTAGATCTGGGTCTAAAACCTGGATCATGTCTGGACACTGGACAGAGAAGCCCAACCTTCTCCTGAGATAACTCTTCGATTCTCATCTCTTCAAGGTACTACTTCATCTATCTTTGGCATCTTTTGATTTTGATTATATATATGAAGAGTACCATTTTTTTCTTTTACTCATCTGTTCCCCCCTCTGGAATGAAACACACAATTAACTACCTATGTGGGCCTCTGTAGTTGAGGCTGCAGACCCAACATTTGTCATAATTGAACCCATCCATGCTTGACATTTCTTGGTCCTATCATTCCCACACTTTGTGAGGTTAGCATTGTAATAGTGTCTCCACTGTCCTTGCTGAGCCGTAGAACAGCCACCACTGGGTCATCATCTCACAGGGCTGCTCTGGCACTATGGACTTCAGTCACAAAGCGTGCTCAGCCTCATGTGATATATCTGCTTTACTTTGGCTCACTTCCTCCAGTCTCATTCCTGTATGTTACCATCTGCCACAGTTATTCCAGCTCTTTGAATGGATCAGCATCTTCACCATCCTCTAGGTGTTATCCCAGGAAGATATTCACATCATCCCCCCAGATCCTTGCCAGAGTGTTAAATCTTATATCCTGGGAAAGTGCTCCTAAATCCATAAGCTCTTCCTTGTCACACAGTACACTTCTTTGATCAGACATCCTCAGAATCAGTCCCATGATGCACTCCAGCCTGTGTGTTCCAAGTTGATGATGTCTCTCCGTGCCTCTGTGGCAGGCTTCCTGCCCTTCTTAGCAGGTACATCATGTCTCATGATGTTATATGGATACAGTTACTTGCCCAGTGACTTAGAGAGATTGGGCCCTGCTGGAGAGAAACACATTTTGTGTTGAAGAACATCCTCTTCCTCACAGTTAAAGAAAGCAGGATGGGTGTATGGTTTTTAAAGCGGGGACTTCTGAATGCTTAAAGGGTTGAGGAAAACTGGCATGCTCTCAGGAAGGATTGTCACATAAGAGAGGTGGCTTTGTGAATACAGACACTGGGGCTGTGGAAGCTGACAGCTAACACTCTCTGCTGTCAGCATGCTCCACTAGGGACAGTGCACATTCCATGTGAAGAGTCTTGTGGCGGCACACGAGGGTCCCGCTTAGCTGTTAGGAAGATGGTGTTTCCTGGGTTTGGTCTGCACTGAGGGCTGTGCCAAACATTAGTTATGTCATTTCATCTAATCTTCTCTAGAAACCTGTGGAGAAGCTACTGTGATTTGCTGTGGATATCACTCTGTATAAATAAAATGCTATTTGGCCAGTAGCCAGGCAGGAAATATAAGTGGGACAAGAGAGAAGAGAATTCTGGGAAGTGGAAGGCTAGGGCAGAGAGACACTGCCAGCCGCCACCATGACAAGAACGATGCAAGGTACCGGTAAGGTACAAGCAAAGTGGCAAAGTGTAGATTAATAGAAATGGGTTAATTTAAGATAGAAGAAGTAGATAACAAGAAGCCTGCCACGGCCATATAGTTTATAAGTAATATAAAGCGTCTAAATGATTATTTTATACGTGGGTGGTGGGACTGTGGGGGCTTGATGGCACCTGTAGAGAAGCTCTCCAACTACAGTGATTTCCTCAATTTGAAAAGCAAAAACCACCAGGCCTGAAGAGTTCAACTTTTCTGGGGGTGACAGGTAGTAAACAAATGTTGGAACTAGGACTTGAAGGTGCACCCTGAAGTCCACACACAGCTTTCCTCAGTTTCTCAGCTGAAGTCACACACAGTGCGGGGGCCCTGCAGCCCAGCCAGGGGAGAGCCAGGCTGTCTCTGGCTGCCTTTTCTATTCTTTTTTCTTGAGTATTCTTGCCTTATTGGATGTTTCTATTTGTTCATTTTGCCACAGTGATAGGGATTGAATGTTGGGCTTTGCTTATGCTATGTAAGGGCTCCATGCTTTTAGTCAAGGGTGCTCTTCACTCATATTTGACAAGCTCTATAGCTGACACTACTCTTGGGTCAGAAGAGGTGCTCCCTTTGTCTGGGAGGCACCACAGATACTTAGAGATGCTCCCTTTGTTTGGGAGGCACCACAGATACTTAGAGGTGCTCCCTTTGTTTGGGAGGCCCTATGGATGCTTGGGCATGATGCTTGCCCAGCCAATTGTCCCTCTCATTAGAGCATAAGCCTGCTGAGCTACCCAAGGATTGTAGCATCTCCTCCCCTTGGAGCAGTGGCTGTCAGGTGACTGGATTTAGTGCTACTGTCTAACATTCTGGCTTTTATGTCCCTGTTTCCAGGCCACATTTGTGCCCCGAGTCTTGTACTTGTTTAATCTATTGGCCACTAGATATTCCCAGTTGTGATTTCTATAGGCTCCTACTAAAATTGTTCCCTTCCAAAGAAATTCTCTTCTGTCTTCACAAGAATCTGTCACTTCTTTTGTATTTTCTAATTCAGTCCTTGGCACCCTCATCTTCTCTCTGCCCGTGGGAAACTGTGAATTTAATTACTCAGGAGTTCTGGGCCCTGTAGTGATGTGTGAGGTCAGCCTCTGAATCCAGTCCCATGTGTGCCCCCGGCACTCACCGAATGTGACATGAGGGAAACAGTGACCAGCGGACACATATGTGAACAAGTCCCAATGCAGCTTGTGAAAAGGACCGAGAGGAGGATGAGTCAGGAACAGAGAGGGAAGTTGTTTGTTTTTTTATTTTTTTAAGTTTCCCTCTGAGACAGGTTCTCTGTGTAGCCCAAGCTAGCCTGAAACTTGGAGTTCTCTTGCCTCAGCCTCTTCAGTGCTGTTCACTCATATCTGTCATTGTTGTTAATTAATTAATTTTTTAAAGGTTTATTTATTTATTATATACACAGAAGAGGGCACCAGATCTCATTACAGATGGTTGTGAGCCACCATGTGGTTGCTGGGAATTGAACTCAGGACCTCTGGAAGAGCAGTCAGTGCTCTTAACCTCTGAGCCATCTCTCCAGGCCCTAATTAATTAATTTTTAAGGAAGGACTGTAGCAGGAACCTGAACAGGTCTTATTAATAAAATCAAACCTGAGGCCAGTTATTGGGGTGAATGCTGGAAGATCAGAGAAGCAGAACAAGCCACAGCTTCCTCACCTCGCCAGTTCCTCAGCTGGTCCTGTTTCCTCAGACTGGAAGCTTCTATGTCCTCATCTGAATGCCTCTCAGCTGAACTGTGCTGCTCAAAAGCCTAAAAGCTTAACCAGCCAAAAGCTTCTAGTTTCTGTTCTTCACGCCTTATATACCTTTCTGCTTTCTGCCATCACTCCCTGGGATTAAAGGCTCACTTCTTGGGATTAAAGGTGTGTGTCACCATGCCTGGCTGTTTCCAATGTCGCCTTGAACTCACAGAGATCCAGAGGGATTCCTGCCACTGGAATGCTAGGATAAAAGGCATGAGTGCCACCATTTTCTAGCCTCTGTATCTAGCTGCTGTCTTGTTCTCTGACTCCAGATAAGTTTCTTAGGGTGTACAATATTTTGGGGAACACAATACCACCACAAAGGAAGAGTTTACTTTGGCCTACAGCTCCGAGAGATACAGTCCACCATGGTACAGTGTCAGGAGCAGGAGGCAGATGGTCATGTTGTATCCACAGTCAGGACACATGGAGCCATGGTTCTCAATGAGGTTATCATTGACTAGATCTATGGAAATGACTCTTTAGTTGAGGCACAGAGACTAGAAAAGAGAGTGGTTTCTTCAAGTTTGCTGAGTCATGTGCGTGAGATGCTGCACCCTCCCGGCTTGTATTTCCCAGACTGCTCAGGAATCAGCCTCCTTCCTGCAGTTCTGCAACCCTGCATTGAGTTTGCTGCACTCCCTAGCCGTGACTGCCTCATGTGCCCTCACCACCATGGTGGCTACCTCAAAGACGTCCTCCAGCCACCCTGCAGCAACACGTGCAAAATTGCCCGTCCCCTTCCCCTTCAGGCCCTCCTACAGGTCCTTCTGTCCATTTTCAAGATAACCTGGAACCCCTTAGAGCAGCGTGCCTGCTGTCCTAGCTCAGCTCTTGTTCATCTTTACAGATTCTTCTCACCATGGTTAAGCACATGCTGCCTCTTGGCCGTGTTGAATCACTGTGTCCTTGTTAGCTGTCCCTTCACCCTTCACGCTCCTCCCTCTGCACGGTGGTGTCTTGTCTGGAATGTGGCCTCACCTCCCTGTGGGACACCCACATCAGGTGCTGGGGCCTTGGGACTCTTCCCTCCAGGCCCCAGTGTTGTCCTTGAGGAGCTGGGCTATTCCCTCCATGTGGCACAGTGTCTGCCTTCATCAGATTTGCTATCTTCTGATGGTCAGTGATTGGCAGCCATGATGGGATGATTGGAATACTTGTTCCCCAGTTGGCATTGTTCAGGCGGTTTAGGAAGGGTGGCTTACTGGAGGAAGTATGTCATGGGGTTGGGCTTTGGGAGTTGAAAGACTGGACCATTCTCAGTGCCATGTCTGTTTCCTGCTTGAAAGTCAAGATGTGACTCTCATCTTGTTGTTGCAGCCACCAAGCATGGGACCTCCACTCTGCCATCATGGACTCTTACTCTTTGGGGTCAAAAGCCCAAGTGAACTCTTAATCACCAAGACATCTCTCCAGCCACTTTAGAAAGTATTTACAGAAGGTGTCCTCACCTATGTGCTAGCTGCAAGGCTTGTCTCATGGATTTCCTCTCTAGCAGACTTGCCATGTCCTGGCAAACTGTGCCATTTCCATGACACAATGATGATAAGAAAAATGATACTTCTCCATTTACTGGGCACTTTATGTCAACTGCTAAATACATTTATATCTTAGTAATTTGTGTTTTCTATAAATGTATGTTATTATTGTATTTTATATATGAGGAGGCTA
Organism: Onychomys torridus; assembly: GCF_903995425.1. NCBI lineage: Eukaryota > Metazoa > Chordata > Mammalia > Rodentia > Cricetidae > Onychomys > Onychomys torridus. Next base: position 128,647,283 of record NC_050448.1, read on the forward strand.
AAGGATTAGAGAATATGGCCTTTTAAAATTATTTTATTATTTATTTGTGTGTGTGTGTTATGGATATGTGTGTGTGTGTGTGTGTGTGTGTGTGTGTGTGTGTGAATTGGTGTATGGATGTGTGTGTATGTGTTCTCACCTGTGTACACAGTTGTTAAGGAGTAAACATATACTTTATAAAACTTTTAAAAACATAAAACTATAGCTTTCCACTTTAGTTTTTGGGACAGGCTCTCTCAGTGAATCTGGAGCCTGCCATTTCAACTATATTAGATGGTCAGTGAGCCTCTAGGTTGTATCTGTCTCTGCCTCCCTACCTGTGGGATGATAGGTACACACCATCATGCCAGTATCCCACGTGTTCATGCTTGCACAGAAAACACTACCACTGAGCAATCTTCCCAGCACCTTAGGGAATTTTCTGAAAGTGCTCAGCCAGAAGGTGTCATACTCAACATTCCACACCTGCAGCTGTTCCCTGTAGACAAAGACAATGAGGACTTACCTCATGACTAAATGCATATCTTGCTTCTTTGATCTCAGTAGAGTATAGGCTTACAAGGCTTCCCCTCATAAAACATTATTTCTTTATATTATTTTCTCCTTGCTTTAATTTCCTTAGATTTGTTGAACTTGTCAATTACCACTTTTTATAGCTTTATGATTTATCTGATTATAAGAAGTAGTTATTCACTGAAAAAATATAGTAGCCTAAGGCTGGAAATAAAGCATCTAACTCTCACCTTCCAGGGTATTCTTAATATTTGATTTTTATTCCTCCTCATACCTTGGGAATATTTTTATTATATAGGTCTTGGGTAATTTTTTCTGGGGACCCACAACCTGAGCATTATAAGACAACACAGAAAATATTCCTCTTAAGTCTTTTCACCTTATTTTGCATACCTGCTGGTGTGTTTTCATTTTAACCCTTAACTACCCAACCCCTTCATGAGACGTTAAGTGGAATTCTTACTACGAAGGTGAATACTATAATTCCCTTTGAATCTGAAGGGTCCTTGCAACTCTGCTTTTCTTCGAGGATCCATCTATCTATCCAATCTTCTATTCCTCTATCTGTTTATTCTCTATTTATCTCTATCTATCATTTATCTATCATCTATCTATCTATTTATCATCTATCCTACATTGTTGGAGTGCTGGTTTAATATAGACCATTGGATAAAATATATTAGTGTTTTCTTGGTTGTTCTTCTCAAGTCCAAAGTTTGGTCTTTGTCCGTATTTTAAAATTAGGATGATAATTGTCCTGGATTAGAACCAGCATAAAACTACCCGACTCTGTTGATGACAAGAGCACTGCTATTCATGCTCCTGGGTCTCATGAGCAATCATACTCCATGCATATAAGCGCCATGAGTTGGAGCTGAGTATTTTGGATATAAGTGGAAATTTGTCAAAAGAAAGATTGTAGTGTATCAAAAAGAAACTCAGAAACAAATCAGGATAAACCAGGAGCACCTGGTTTGGAGCAGATTTCATGGCATTCTCTAAACTGTGTTCATCTTTGTTTATTCAATGAGTGTTATTGAAGTAACCCTGTGTGGCAGCATGTGCCTGTAATCTCAGCTCTTGGGGGCTGAGGGAGGGAGATCATGAGTGCAGGGGAAATTTGAGTTTCACACGGAGAGTTTGTCTTAAAAGCCAAGAACATATATACATACATATCAATATAATCTATGTGCATACAGCTAAAATAAAGGATTCACATCAGTTTTAAAGAAATCAACATTATCAAATATAGAAAAATGGGCCAAAGGCATATCAAACTACAAAGAAGAAATACAAACAGCAAATACAATATTCTAATCAACCATCTTGAATAATCAAAGAAAAAGTAAATTAATATGAGTATGATTAGGACTTTTAATTTCTAGTGTTCGAAACAAACCCATGCTATCGGTAGAAGGCAGTTTCAAAGTTTGTGTTGCAAGCCTTAGTTTTCAATCCTTTGATGCAAAGCCACCTTCCCAAGTCTAGCCCAGGGAAATAAGGACAGACACCAACAAAAGCGACAAGCACACTTGAAACTAGTTAATATGAAACTAGTTAATAAAATGAGGACGTGCCGATTAAGGTGGGGGTACGTGGAATAGGAGTAGCCACATAATGAAATACCAGACTATTTCTGAAGACTCTGCAGTGTGATAAAATAACAGCATTACATCTGAGAAAGCACAGAATTGTAGGTTTTAGATCGCTAACAGCTACACTGAAGTAGTCACATGAAACAAAAGAAGTAAACCTACCTGCTCAAAACCAAATAAAGGTTATTCATCACTGGTGTCTAGTTTCCACCTAGTGTCTTTATGCTTCTTAATACTGTCATTTCATTTGAACCCCCAGTAGAAAAGTAATATTTTAAAAAAATAATAAAGCACCGAAGCAGAGTATGCTTTCCACCTGTCACTACTTACAAATTGCTTTGTATCAGCCTGGCAGTGGTGGTGAATGCCTTTAATCCCAGCATTTAGGAGGCAGAGGCAGCTGGATCTCTGAGAGTTTGAGGTCAGCTTGGTCTACAGAGTGAGTTCCAGGACAGCCAGGGTTATTATACAGAGAAATCCTGTCTCAAAAACAAAACAAAACAAAACAAACAAAAAACCCACCACCACCACCAACAACAACAACAACAAAAAAAAACAAAAACAAAAAACCCAAAGAAACAAATTTGGTTTATATCTTGGAGATTTTGTCCTGATATTGTTTCTTGCCTGTCTTCATTTGAAATGGAAGACTTGAGGTGCTGGCCTCCAGGAAGCCATGTTCCTCCATCCCCAGAGTCCTTGCTTCCCTTGGCTGTCACAGTGCATCTCAGAACCCAGTCTACTTGTAACTGTCTTCAAGAGGAGGATCTTTTTGAGACCCCAGGGAACTCCACATTTTCTCTCTCTGCCAAGGAGAGGGGATGGACCATGTGCTAACCTAGAGCCTGCCTACTCTCAGCTCCAAATCAAAGTAATTGGCTGGTAGGTCAGAAGTCTAGGTGGACACATCCCTTGGAGGTAATAAAGGGGCAGGCAGCTTCCTTTTGCAGCCATCTTCCTACCTCTTGGTTCTTGATCACTAACAATGTGTCTTTGATGACTTATGGATTCCTGAGATGACAAGAATCAAGTTTTACTTCTGTCTTAGTTTGGGTTTCTATTGCTGTGAAGAGACATCATGACCATGGCAAGTCTTACAAAAGAAAACATTTAATTAGGGTGGCTTACATTTTCAGAGATTTAGTCCATTATCATCCTGGCTAGGATCATGGTGGCATGCAGACAGGCATGATGCTAGCTACATCTTGATTAGAAGGCAGTAGGAAATAAACTGTGACACTGGGCTGTATTGTGAGCATAGGAAACCTAAAGCCTGGCCCCACAGTGACACACTTCCTCCAACAAGATTACACCTACTCCAACAAGGCCACACCTCCTAATAGTGCCACTCCCTATGAGCTTATGGGGGCCAATTACATTGAAACTACCACAATTACTATACGGTTTGGATCAGAACACTCTTGATTATAGAAATACTCAAGATACAGTAATAATCAGGATGAGCTGTGGTCTGAGTAGTTGCTATCACAAGACACCTAATAAAACCTTCAGTTCTTGAGACTGTCAGCTGATCTGTAGGGGAGAATACTGGACAGTATGGTGTGAGGCAGACAGGAGGATGCCAGGGATTTCTCTTCATTACTTGGGATTTTGTATCTGTAGTGGGTCCTTTGTTCACTGCTATTTTTTACTCATTCTCACAGTCCAGATGATAATGATTAAAAAAATACACCACGATTTTGTTTTTCCACTCCCCATCAATGGATATTTGGAAAGCTTTGTATAGTGTAGGTAAGATCATGTGACTACCACAGGTCCTTTTATAAACAAATGTTTTCATTTCTTGTGAGTGGACATCTAGTAATTAAAATTAAGTTGTTCTTTATACTACTAAGGAAATTTTTCTCAAGGACAAAGTTTTCTGAAGACTGATCTTCTATACTCTCAACTCTGAAATATCTAACTTTTGATTGGTTGTCATTGTATTATGTCTATTAGAAGCCTGTTCTCCCTCCCAGGTGATTTTCCTATTTCTTATGACAACTCATAATTTAAAGAAGAAAAGAGGTGAACACAGATGCTTTGTTGGTCATGTTGAACTGAAACACTATAATTTTATTTCTTTATTTAAAAAAAGCTCTACTACGTATGCAAGCTTTTAATCATTTCCTTAAAGCCATGCTCTTACAAAGTATATTGATCTTTGGGATAGAGGGATGTCCTGAGAATTGTCTGTTATTAAAGATTACATCTGGGGTGTCAAACCTCCAAATGGACCCCAAAATATCTTCTGTGTCATTCAAATATTTTTTTATCCTCATCTTCAGAGTGTTCCTACTTTGATATGCCTTTAGGTCCCTTGAGCCATAATATAATTCTGTGTTCATTTTTTTATCTCCCCAGTGTTCATAGGCATGGAATGGTTACAGGATGGAATATCAGTCAGCACGAAAGAAGGGCGATCTACTGATACACTTTTTCAAAGAATCTCAAAAATAGTACATTAAGGAAAAAATAACAAATACATAGAAAAATGTACACAGTGCAATTCTATCTGTGTGAGCACTGGGGCAGGCAAAGCTAATCTGTCCTGGTAGGCATCAGGAAAGGATGAACTGTTTACTAATATACAGTCACTTGAAAGCCTTCTAGGGTGATGGGGAATGTTATGGCCTCATACAGCTACCAAAAGGGCAGCAGAACTCTTGGAATTCATCCACTTTATTGCCTGTAAACCATACATTGTTTAAAGACTTTGAATTTAGAGAGAAAGGAGAAGGGAGAGGGAAAAACAAAGGAAAGAATGGGGAAGGAGGGCAATGAAGAGAAAGGAAGTGGAGAGGTGGGAGAGGATGAAATGAGATGAGAAGGGGCTGTAGACTTTGGGGAGAGCCCAAGGACTGCTTCCTTCAGTCCTGGGGTTCAGAGTGCCTGGATGTGATATTTCCATCCAACATACACTACAGCAGCTCAAGTATGAGCAGCAGCTGGATAAATCACCTAAGAAGACATAGCCAGGATGTAAAGTATGTTTTCAAAACAAACGAAGAGTATGGTAGGAAAAGGAAACACTGAAGACAGACCTTGAAATCTCAATACTAGCTTCGTACTTGGATAAGAGTCCCAGAAGAACAGTATATGGATACTGGAAAAAAACAAAGAAAAATTTCTGAACAGAGCACCAGCTTGGGGCTTCACATGGAAAGGGTCTATACACCATGTGTTGAAAAGGACTCAGAGCCAATCCCTGACTCTAAGCACAACCTGATGAAATTTATGAACATTATGAGTAAAGAGAAAAATCTTAAAAGCTTCAACTTTGTTTTTAGTGGGTCAGGGGTTTGTTACACTACTAGAACCCTTGCCTAGTATGTTTCAAAAGACAAATGCTAAGAAGTTCTATTAAAATTTCCCGTGAAACATAAAATAATGTAATAAAGTGAATAATATCTTCCAAAAAAATACACCACACAAAACTTCTTACAAAGCACTGTTATATATGAAGTGTCTCACCTGAGAGACAGAAAGTCAGCATGCTGAAGATGGAGGAATCAAGGCCTCAAACATAATCTACTTGAGCCATGTATCATTTGTGGGAGTAATCTGTACATTCAGAAATCATCCAGCTTTGTGAATTTCACACAAAGATTATCAATTGTGTGGGAAACCACCAGGCTCATTCATGCTTTTCTTCATTATTCAAAAGGTTTTGTGTTTATTCAACCTCAGTAATCAAAGGAATATAAATTATATCAATATATAGTAGAAAGGGAACCAAATCAAATACTGTTCCCTTTCATGTGGAATGGGTAGGCTAGGTGGCTTAGCTAAGTATTAACCAATAATAACCAGTAAGTTAAAAGCTGCCAGTGTAATAAAAGCTATCCTATATGCTTTTCTGACCCTAGCCAAGTAGGGAATTGTGTTTAAGGTGAGATCTGAGGGAGACACACAAGCTCCCCAGGAAAGAGGGTGAAGACAGACATTTTAGAAGAAGGTGACGGAATACATAAGGAGAGTGGAATGGCTACTTGAGGTGGTGAGTCAGTGGATCGACAGAGCACACAGGACAAAGGTGTTCGGAAAGACAGGTGTGATGGTTTCAGTGAGAAATCTTCCACATGGGCTTATGTACTTGAACACTCGGTTCCCACTTAGAAATGCTATTTGGCGCCTTTAGGAGGTGGAGCCTTACTGAAGGAAGTGTATCACCAAGGGCATCTTTATAGGTTTAGAGCCCCACCTCACTTCTTTCTTATTCCCTCATCTTCCAGTGTGAAATGCGATCACTCCACATTCTGGTGCAGTTATACACTTTCCCAAACATGGACTCTATTCATATAGAAGCATAAGCAAAATTAAACCCTTTTTTTTCTTAAGTTGCTTTTGGTCATGATGTTTTTAATCATAGCAACAGAAAAGTAACTAATAAAGCTGTCAAGGGCCAGACTGTGAAGGAACTTTTGGATGAATTAATATGCCTGTGTTAATCCCAAGATCAATGTGAACCCACTGAGGATTTTAAATATTGGGAAATTTGGTCAAATTCCATGCTGAAAACTGAGGAAAACTGTAAAAAACAGATTTGTGAGTCCAGAGAAGGTGCAAGTAGATCAAGTCCTTTAAGCCTTGGCTGTTGAAGAGTGAGAACATGGTAACTTAGATAAGGACAGAGACAGTAGAAAGAGAACCACTCGTGAGGTATAGAAACATTGAAGGGAAAAACAGAGTATGATTATAGAATGGCAGGATGTGTTGAACGGAATGTCTACAAAGCATCTCAAATTTTTATATCACAGAAATTCAATATTGAAAGGTAAATATCAGGAGTGTCTGGTATGGGTGTGTTAAGTTTGAAGACTCTGAGATAATAAGAGGTGATTTAAGTAGGTAGTTGGTACTTAGCTCTGAGTGGAAGTGAATGTGTTCAATGTTTCACAAACATTTGTATTCAGTGTCAGCATCTGCATATAGTACAGTGCGGTAGATTCGTACACCTAGTGCGCATCAATTTTTACACAGTGAATCCATACTAGCTGTGTGGAATATTAAAGAAAGAGCAGACTTGACTCTATAGGATAGCTATATATATAAATATATATATAAAGATAGCTTTGAGTACCTCATAATCATGAACACCACAGTTAGATTAACAAACAGGAAAAGAGATCCATAACATGCACCTCCACTCCCCTGCCCATCCCATTTCCTGTTTATTTAGCTTATAAAAAGGCTGGCATAACCCCGTGGACCAGATTGATGAATTGTCAATTGCTACCAGAAAAGCTAATAAGTCTCCCTCTATCCTCGCCTTTAACCACGTCTGTGTCCCAAATGTGAGTAGCTTTGGATGACAGACATATCATGTGACCAGATGATCAATCATTATCATAGCTGCAAAGGAATCTATCTCAAGGAAGCAAGTTAGAAAAGGGCTTGGTGGGTTTTAGATGAGATGATTTTCAGTGTCTGCTGGGCCTCTTGCTTAATGGTACACACTCAAGCACATTCCTGTCCCACACTTAAACTCAGATACAGCAGTGTGCTTCAGTTAACACAGTGAAATCTCCCCTGACCAGTAAACCATGCTTAGCCACCCTTCCAAGAGGTGGAAGGAGAAAGCCAATCTACTGCCTTCAAGTATCTAAGATTTTTCCTTACTAAGCCTGATTTTGTCTGGACTGGAACAGAAAAGACCCAATAGGTTTTTTGTTTGTTTGTTTGTTTTTAATTCACACTTTCCAGGTTCTCTTATGAGTAGAAGTGGCTATATTATGCAGTTCTGGATAGTGAAATATGAGTAAAAATGGTTTGGTGCGATTCTGGGAAAGTCTTTCAAATGAGGTCGATTGGGATGAATGCCGACATGTTCTGATTTGGGCCTTAATGCTTCCCCTTGTTCCTTCCTGAAACCTGGACCGGGGACAGTTAATGCAGGTGTTATCCTATGGCCGCCACCTGTGGATGTTTCAGAAGGAGAAGCTGCATCTCTGACTTCACCAAGGTTCTCTCTTCTAGGCTTCCACTTACATGGACAGAGAGCCCACTCCTAGCTCTCTATTATTTTGTTTTATTTTCCTTTCTCTTCCCTTATCCCCTTTTGTCTATCATTGCATCTCTCTTCCCTTGGTTATGCTGGTTGGTTGGTTGGTTGGTTGGTTGGTTGGTTGGTTGATTGGTTGGTTGGTTGGTTGGTTGGTTGGTTGGTTGATTGGTTGGTTGGTTGGTTGGTTGGTCGGTCTTACTCTGTAGTCCACCCTGGCCTCAAACTCACTGTAACTCTGCTCTAGCCACCCAAGTGCTGGGATCACAGGAATGAGCCACCACACATAAGCAAACCCAATTCTCAGCTAAGAGCTCTTTTCTCTGGGCTCTTGTGTTCCCTCTTGCCCCTCTATAATCATTTTTTATATCTTCTATGGGAAAATGCAGATGATGCTCTTATTCAGAATTTCAGCAATTTGCCTTTATTATAGAAATAATCCCACAGTCTTTAGCCTGGCATATCAGCCTCTGTGTTCTCTTACAGCCCATTCAGTGGGCCTTGTTCCCCCTTGTCAGGCTCTAAACACATCAAGGGTCTTCTTGAGTGCCTCCCCTTAGCAGGCAATAACCTTGCTTTCTCCTTTCTTTCCTAAATGTTCCTAGACATAGCTTTTGTTACATTACCATACATGCCTACTCTGTCCCCTTAATCAAAATCAGTACTCCAATGGTCGTCTCTCTAGCTACAGTTTCTATAGCATTTACACCAAGTTACAACACATATAAGCTTCTATCTTCATTTCCTCCTTCGACTACAGACTCCATGAGGGTGAGGCTTTAACCTGATACTTTCACCCAGCTAACTCCCTTGTAGAGTACACATGTAATAAATATTGACTTAATGTTAAATAAGTAATTCATCAATTTCTGTCATAACACACATATTCCAGTAGCTGAAATATTTTTATTAGCATACAAAATATTAGGTTTTTCAAATGTGCATTGTGGGCATTGGTGGGGCACAATCAGATCATATATGTGTTCACAAGGAGAGTAAACAGTTGTGAGGCTTTGCTGTGGAAATGGAGTATACTCATCAACATCAGAGCAGAAGACCAGGGGGATAAAGGCTATATCACTCTTTCATCCCAACTTGTAAAACGTTCTAGAATCAATTTATCATGTCAGGTGACTTGTACTCATTTATTAATTGATCAGACATTTGCTATCCTCCTGGCAGGCATGTAGCTTGAAGGGAGCCTTTAGAAATGTTCTGTTCTTGAAGGGCACATGCACAGAAATGTGTGGGAATTCTGTTCAGGTAGAGGAGAGTGTGATGATGCATGCCCATGATCCCAGCACTTGGGAGGCTGAGACATTAAGATTGTGAGTTTAAGCTTAGCTTGGTATTTCAGCTACTTTTCTATTGCTGTGAAGAGACACCATGACCAAGGTAATTGTAGAAGAATTTCCTGAGGTTCATCATTTCAGAGGGTGAGTCCATGACCATCATTGCAGGAAGTATGGCAGCAGGTAGACAGGCATGATGCAGGAGAGTAACTGAGAGCTTATAAATGATTCAAAAGCAGGAAGTAGAGAGAGTGCTAACTGGGATAATGTGGGCCTTTGAAACCTCAAAACCCACCCCGAGTAACACACCTCCTCCAGCAAGACCACACTTTCTAATCCTTCCCAAATAGTTCCACTAACTGGGGACCAAATATTCACACATATGAGTCTACAGAAGCCATTCTCATTCAGACCACCACACTTGGATTACAGAGTGATAGCCTGTCTCAAAACTGAATCAAACTATCCACCATACAAGCCAAACAACCAATAGCAATGAAATAGTGCTTCTTTGGAAGCTAGCCAACCTATAGCAGTGTAACAATGCTTCTGTATAAGCCAACCAACCAATAGCAGTGTAACAATGCTTCTGTACAAGCCAACCAACCTATAGCAGTGTAACAATGCTTCTGTACAAGCCAACCAACCAATAGCAGTGTAACAATGCTTCTGTACAAGCTATCCAACCAATAGCAGTGTAACAATGCTTCTGTACAAGCCAACCAACCAATAGCAGTGTAACAATGCTTCTGTACAAGCCAACCAACCAATAGCAATGAAACAATGCTTCTGTAGAAGGGGTTGCAATATTCTCTGGGTTTACAAGCTGAGGACTTACCTCAGCTCAGAAGCCTAGGAGTAAGTTTCAAAAAACACCTGGAGTATGGTGACAGAGAATACACAGGCTGATGTGGAAAGTGGTGGGATTTAGTCAAAATAGCACATACAAAATGTTCTGGTTAGGTTTTTTGATTTTGTCAATTTGACACAAACGATAGTCATCTGAGAAAAAAGAACTTCAACTGAGGAAATGCTCCCATCAAACTGCCTTATAGGAAAGCCCATGGAATATTTTCTTGGTTGTTAATTGATATGGAAATACTCCATCCTTGAAAAGGTGGCCCTGGATGTGTAAGAAAGCAAACTGAAGAAGCCAAGAGTAAGAGAGTAAGCAACACTCCCCCATGCCCTCTGTCTCAGTTTCTCCTCCAGATTCCTTCTGTTGGTTCCTTCCCTGACTTCCCTCAGTGATGAACTACAACTGTAAGCTGAAATTAACCCCTTTCTCCCCAGGTTGCTCTTGGTCAGCGTTTATCACAGCAGTGGGAAATAAAGTAGGAACCAAAGACATGGCCCTGTAGAAGAGGAAGTCTAAGGCAGGTGAAGCATTGCTGAGTGCTATGGGCAAGCCCTGACACACTCCCACTAATTATATCAACTGTCACTGTGATGGGGACTCTGTAGACTGTTTTCTAGCTCTCCTGTCAAATATCACAGTTTCAGCTCTGTCCACTTAGAATACATGCCACACCACTTCATGAACGCATGTTTACCCTCCTCTCTCTCCCCTCTCTCTTTCTCCCACTCCCACTACACTGTACACAGAAGATAAAATGATCACATGCTAAGGGGTTGTTAGAAACCAAGCAGGGACCATATTGTTATGCATAAGGCACAAACATCTGAGTAACGTGATCAGATCTTTAGTTCCGACAGATTACCACAGTCTTGGGAATTGGGAAGAGGACTGACTTAAAGAGGCAGGAAGAGCAGTAGATGGGCGTTAAGTTAAAGATCAAATACTTTGAAAACCTACTTTATACTTAAAAAGTCTTTTGATATACATCTTAAAAATAATGATCACTACAAAAAAAAAACTTTGAAGAAGGTAAATATGACCCAACTTTCCCCCACATTTCTTATATGCGGTGAACCCCAAATCCTCATGAAGCACGTATTGAACATTTATAGGAATTTAATGATATTCCTTAATTAATCTCCCTCTTCTTTGGTTCTTTGCCTATCCTCCCTCCCTTTGTCTCCTCTCTTCTCTTCTCTCTCTCTCTCTCTCTCTCTCTCTCTCTCTCTCTCTCTCCTTCATACCACTTGAAAAGAAGTCTCCTTTCCTATTCAGCCAGTTCTCTCAAACAACTGCACAAGACGCTTTCACTACTTTCCTGAAAATTCTCACATTGTCTAAATGGCTCATTTTGTTGACAGCTCTTTGGCTTCTGAAATCATGGTGTTTTTTCCTCCTTAAAATCTAAAGTCTTAATCACACTTCTTCATCTTTTCATGCCCAGCCTCATCCCCGCTCAATAGTTGATTCACTAGACTAGAATTGCCTTTTGGATGTTAGAACTCCCACTCCCTTTGCTTCTAAGTCCTCTAGAACAATGTCAGTCAATCAGTTCCAATCTTCAGCGATTACCACCAAGACATCGGACTTTCTAACCTTTCTTTGGTTTCCATTTCTCTTAAAGAAGTGTCTCCTAGATAAATCAAACTCAGTGTAGCAAAAAGGGAATGTATCATCTCCCTCCCCCATCAGACCTGTATTCCTGTGACCTTGTTCTCCACTAGGGAAGCCATCGCTCATTTAGTGAGGCAAACTGGAATTCCCAGAGCAAGTGATTAGGCTTTGCCTTGATTCAGAGCACCCTCAGACCCAATTAGGGGTTGAGTCATCTTAGTTCTATATTATAATAATGTATTATTGTTTTTAGTTTATTTTATGTAGATGAATATTTTGGCTGCACTTTGTGTGTGCACCACATGTGTATCTTGTGCTAGAGGTCAGAAGAGGATCCCCTGCAACTTGAGCTGCCATGTGGGTGCTGAATCAGGTGCTCTGCAAGAGCAGCAATGCTTTAACCATTGACCATCTCCCCACACTCTCTATAATAGTGTTTAGTGAGCAGAATTGGTCATCGTCGTCGTCGTCATCTTCACTAAGTCTGGAACCCTTGTGCTAGAAAAGTGTGCTAGATGGAACCAGGTTTTTTTCTGCTCCCAAAGGGAGAGGCAGTATCCAAGCTTGCTTCCCATGGATCAAGAAATGTTTTTTCCTTCCATTTAGGTCAACTATACCATCTGCTGTACCCAAGCCTTCTATGTTCCAAGGAACCAGCATTCCTAGCCACTTCCCAAACTCTTGGTGCTTCCAATTCAGACAAGCTTGTACCAGAAATCTTGTGTCCTCCTGCAATGTCATGGCTGTTTCTCTCTCTCTCTCCCTCTCTCCCTCCCCCCCCCCCTCTCTCTCTCTCTCTCTCTCTCTCTCTGTGTGTGTGTGTGTGTATCCACAAGCAAGTACACATGTATGTGGGTATGCCTGTGTGCACATGGTTGTGTGTGCATATTTGTATGTATGCTTATGGAGGCCAAGGGCCAGCCTTGAGTACTGTTCTTCAAGCACTGGAAACCTGCTTAATTTTGAGACATCTCTCATTGGCTTGGAACTCATCAAGTAGGCTATGCTGACTGGCCATCAAGCTCAGGGAATCCTCTTGTCTCTGCCTCCCCAGTAGTAGGATTACAAGTGCACACCCCATCACTTGTATGTTTTTGAAATCTGCAATCTGGCTGGGCGGTGGTGGCGCACGCCTGTAATCCCAGCACTCGAGAGGCAGAGGCAGGTGAATCTCTGTGAGTTTGAGGCCAGCCTGGTCTACAGAACTAGTCCAGGACAGGCTCCAAAGCTACAGAGAAACCCTGTCTTGAAAAACCAAAAACAAAAAAAAAATCTGCATTCTGGGGACCAGGCTCATGTCTTCATACTCAAAAGGCAAACCCTCTGCTGACAGTCATCTCCCAGCCCTGTTTTCTCAGGCTTGACCTATAAAGATATGACTTTGACTCACATCTGCCTGAGAGGGACTTTCACTGGCACAGAGACATAAAACACACCTGGCACCTTGCCTTCCTGTATAGACTCTGGCTTATTTTAAACTCTTCAGATCCTTGACTTTCTTGACTTTCTAACCTATGTTTTAAGTTATCTTCTCCTACCACAAAGCTTGGCCTTTACCATCTGTCAAAGCATCCCCACAAAGTATATTTCAGTTCATTAGATATAGGAGGAGATGGGATGCAAGGGACCTAGGATCATGGTGCATTCTAAGACGCTATTGTCTTAGGGTTTCTATTGCTGTGATAAAACACTACAACAAAAAACAATTTAAGAAAGAAAAGGTTTATTTCAGCTTATATGAAGAACCTGCCTGGGGTCACTGCCCACAGTAGGCTGAGCCTTCCCACATCAATGAATCAAGGCAGTGCCTGTCAGGCTTGCTCACAGGCCAGTCTGATGGGGGAATTTATCAATTGAGTTTTCCTTTTTGCAAATGACTTTAGCTTGTGTCAAGTTGACAAAGACTAACCAGGGGGCCTCCTTATTTTTGACAAGCAGCATCTTTTCTAGTAGTTCATCACCTCTTGACTGGGACACTCCAGCACCTTCATCCTCACAAGCTCCCTGAAGACAAATTCAATATAATAATCAGGCCACCTTCTCCCCCTTTAAATCTCTCAGTAGCAACATGGATGTATAATGGTCTCTTTTTTAAAGTACAAAATTATTTGGTTATATATTACGTATTGAATATGTATATTATATATAATATATTAAATATTACATAGATATAAAATATTTATCTAAAAACATACATAAGATCAGATATAAAGCTTTAATTTCTTTCTCAAAAAGAATTTATTTTTATTCGTGTGTGTGTGTGTTTGTGTGTGTGTGTGTCTGTCTGTCTGTCTGTCTGTCTGTCTATGTGTGTCTCTGTGTGTGTGAGGACAGAGGAGGATAGCAGATTCCCTGGAGCTGGAGTTACATGCAGTTGTGAGTCCCCCAATGTGGATGCTGGGAACTGAAGTCCAGTCCTCTGCAAGAGCAGCAAGTGGTCTATACCTCTGAATTCCCAAATTTTATTTGTTATAGGTAAAATCCAGATCTAAAATAAAAGTAAATGCAAGCATGCATTGTTTAATGATGAGTGTTTAGTCTGAGAAATGTACCATTAAGTTACCTCATCACTGTGGCAACATCAGAGAACATAGACTATGAAGGTATAGGTGCTTTCATCTATGAGGCCACGCTGATATACAGGCCAGATGTTGGCTGAAGTGACATTATGTAGAATGTGACTGTAAACAATCATATATAAACCAAACAACAAAACCAGTCAAGTTCTAACTAGTAAGCAGTCATAGTAGAAAGATAAACTTTGTGTATTTTTATGTTCTTTCATCTGTTCTTGTATCTTAAATTCAAATTAGTTAACAAAGCAATGCTGTTCTTAATGGTATCCAGTAACATTGTATTTGTTAATTATTTCAGAATATACAGACACTTCTCCTGATTGTGCCTGTAGAGCAACCATGGTCTGCCAGTTTTAATGAACCACCCCTTGCTCCCCAGAAGGCTTTCTTGTTGAGTTGAAGATAAGGTCATCATGGCATATTTAAATCTATACTGAATGCTTACTCAATCCAGTTGTTCCTGGATTGGAACAGGAAAATGACATGTCAAGTTATTTTATTTTTTTGAAAATATATTTATGATCCCAGCACAGAACCAGAGGGAAGATATGAACCAAGCTGTTCCAACCATTTTGAGATGGTTTGACCATAGACTGGGCTCTCTGTCCTGGTGTCCATTATGTCTGGAGTTTAGAAGCAAGCCTGTTTCTCAACGAGAGCAATGCCTTCCTTCTGCACAGACCCGTGACAGTGTTTGGCCTTTCCTTGGCATAAATACAGCCCTTAATGAATTGATCTCTGCTGTTTGTCACAAGCCAGAAACATTTAAAAGGCTATGTTATCTTAGTTCCACACCAGATTCTCAGTTCACTGCCTCCCTAGGAAACAAAACTCACATAGTTGGAAAGTGTGTTTTGTTTCAGGTTTCCACAAGGAAGAAGGACTGTCGTTGCTCTTGTTACTAAAATAATTTTATGTGGATTTTATATGAATTCAATGTATGGCAGTTGTAATTTTGCTGTTTTGTTGTGTTGCTCTAATCCCACACTATTAAATATACTTACCAACCAATTAAAAGTCAGAACTGACAAGTTTAGGTCGTTAGCGAATTGTTACTGCAGCATTTTGACTACACCGTTATTTCTTTTGAAAGTGGATTTGAATACGCTTTAAAATGAGACACATAATTTCTAGAGTCCTGTGGATTTTACCACTCTGGACTGTTTTACAGTTAGCTGGCATAATCATTTATTTACAAAATGGAACTTACTGAATATTCAACTCCCCCACTGCGTCCAAGTGGCCATAATGTAACCATGAACAACAAATGTGGTGGTAATGGAATGATCCAGAACATATGTCTCTTCCCTTTATGGTTCTTGTCTGTTTGGTTTTGTTTGCTTTTGTTTTGGGTCTCATCAAAATGGGGGAAAGAAACTCAAGCTTTTTGAAAGAGGTTTTGTGTCCCAAGCAAGTTCCCTTACTTTCTCTGCCTTGAGGGTCTGTTGTCTTAGTTGATTTTCTATTGCTATGGTAAAAATACCCTGATGAAAGTAAACATCAGAAAGGAGGGGTTCATTTTGTTCACAGTTCTGGGGCACTCTCACAGTGGGGAAGTAGAGCTGTTGGCCATGTTGTATCCAGAGTCAAGAAGCAGAGAGCCATGAGTCCTCTGGCTTGGCTGCTCTCCCTTTTATTCCGGTCAGAACACAGGCCTATAGAATGGCGCTGCCCTCACAAATGTGTTTGTGTCCTAGGTCAGGATAGACTTCAGAAAGTTGTCAGTGTTGACCATCCATCCACAGACTTCAGGTCATGCACTGCTTGGTTCCATTCTTTCAGAAGACCCACCCTCACCTGCCATATGTTCTTCTGTCATACATCTTCTTCACCTGTTGTACACTCTGTCTTCCAGCCATGGAATTCTTCTTCTTCCTCCTTAAATCCAGCCAGCCACTGATAAGGTCTTGGCACCATCACCCTTCTTTCTTCTGCCTAGGCTGACAAACCTCTACTCTAGTCTCTTTTAATGTGGATGAAGTGTACACTAAGTGAAAGCTTGTCAAATTTCTCATAGCAGAATTAGTTTGCTTTCTACTCTGTGCTATCCAGAGCTATATCAGAAATATATTTTATTGTAGCATCAATCCTCCAGTGTGGAGTCAGTCACTAACCACCCCATCTCCTTTCTTTCTATCAAAGATTAAGGAGCTGCACCTTCATCTTTCTTCTGAGGACCATAGATGTCATAGACTTTTCATAGGGTAAATACAGAAGGTAAAGTAAGATGAAGAAAAAACGAAGCTCAGCGCTGAGGGTGACTGAGGAGGAGACATCAGCCTATCAAAGCACAGGGAGACAGGCAGTTTGCAGCTATAAGCTGGGGAACGTCAAAGGGACATAGGTAGATTAGGGCAATGAAAGCTGTTCTCTTGAGATGGCTGCTTCTTGTTCCCAGAAAACATTGCAAGGTGAAATGGTGGGAAGCCATGGGCTTGGTATCTAAATCAGACCAATAGGAGAAATGGGAAGACCCAAGCCAGAGTCTGTTTAAGGGACTTCTAACCTTAGGCTTCTCCCATCCAGAGTGTAAAAAGCATTGTTTTTCTTTATAACAGTTTAGTCTCTTTCCTGGTCATTCATTTCTTTCTTTGTGCCAGGGAACAAACTCAGCAATACCCTAAACAACCACTGACACCCCTGTTACATAAGCCCTGAGAGTCAGTAATTCCTGGTTTCTGATCCCATCCTAATTTCTCTCTTCTCCATTTTGGAATCTGATGTAAATATTTGCAAGGTTGCCTTATAGTATCTGCTGTGTATTTTACCTTTTCTCTACTCTTTGTGCACATTCTGTATAATAATTTCTGAACTGTTTTCAACTAACTGGGTCTAACATGTTTTAACTACAGCAGCTTAGTTCTTATCCCAGTTGCTGAGTCTCTGTCATTCTATTTGGCTCTTTCTAAACCAGCTACACAACATTCAAGGCCGCCATGTAACTTTTCCAGGTTTCTTACTTCCTGTAGCTATTTAATATTGTGCCTTTTACTTATTTAAACACAGTGTGGCCCTTTGAATGTGACCCCAATAGGATCATATATTTGAATACTTCGTCCCCAGTAGGTGCAACTGTTTGGGAAGGATTGGGAGCCTGGGCCTGTTGGAGGTGCCATTCCCAGCCCCACCTTCTTCCTTTTTGTATATTGGGATGAGAGCTCTCAGCTAGTGTCCTGGAGCCATGCTTGCCTACTGGCGTGCTCCCTATCACAATGGTGATGGACTCCTGTCCCTCTGGAATTGCAGCCCCAAATAAATCCCTCCTTCTCTAAATTGCCAACGTCACTGTGTTTTGTTACAGAAATACAAAAGTAATTGATATACACAGTAAGCAGACTGCATTGCTTATGATCTCATGATGAAACATCCTTCCTCAGAGACTAAGTTATATGAGCACACACACAGAGGGGACACAGTAAGTCACTACCCATGCACAAAAGACTTCTTTGAAGAATGGAGTATGTTTACAGTGGGTTTCTCCAACAATTAAAAAAAAATAATCTGTTTTGGGGGGAGTGGAATGGTATGATATATATGTGTAAGTGTGGGACTCTTATACCATGGTGCGTG
This sequence comes from Onychomys torridus, assembly GCF_903995425.1. NCBI lineage: Eukaryota > Metazoa > Chordata > Mammalia > Rodentia > Cricetidae > Onychomys > Onychomys torridus. The sequence goes on from NC_050448.1 coordinate 128,665,306, forward strand.
TGTAGAGCTCAGAGGACAGCTGCTTGTGTAGGTCATCATGACAGCTGGCCACAAGCTTCCGGGGAGTCCCCTGTTACCTCTTCCCGAATCCCACTCTAGGAATGCTGGGATTGTGGATTGGGCCTGACTTCTCATCAGTTGTGGGATCTGAACTTAGGTCCTCACTCTTTACCCACTGAGCCGCTGTCACAGCCTGAATTCTTTCACTTGTGACCTGAACTGTCTAAGCTCCTGAGTCCCATGGCACAGTGGACTGTGCTCAGCTTGCACTGGACTCACGTGGGAGTGGCTGCACATACATTTAACATGCCCACGGGCACAGGCGCTTTCTCATGATCTGGGTCTTCTGCCGTGAGTCCATTCTGTTTTTTTGGACCTGAGCTTTCCCATCTGCTAAAAGGAAGCTCAGCTCTTAGTTGAAAATTCAGCCCACAGAGAAGCTGGGGCTATGCAAATCTGAGAGATCTGTTTCTCGCCAAATTATTCATTCACTTTACAAATTCAAAACCTGGGATACATTTTAGGAAGAGAGTGAGGGGTGGAGTGAGGGAGTGAGGATCACATAGGCTTCCGTTCTTTCTAGTTTTGGGGTACTAACTTACTCTGCACAGACCCAGCCTTCAGCATCTAATATTTCTACCCTTCTCTAAAGGGCACGAAGACTAGACAGATAGCTGAGTTACTCGGCAGGTGATGGGGAGTGTGTGTTGGTGGGGATGGGGGGTTATGATGGAAAAGAGTGCAACTAAATCCACTCTGAGCAGAAATAATGCATCTCCAAAGTGGACCAGGCACTTGACACTGAGCAGGATGAATTTTCTGCACAGTATTTGATCTAAGAGGGAAGGGGAGAGGGGAATGGTGCTGTGTCAGCACAGGGAATGCAGATGGCAATAAAAATGGTACCTAAGGAAATCAGGAGGGGACTGAAGAGAGCTCCAGCCACTCTGCACAGAGAAGGAGACAACAGATAGGGTTGTCTAAATGGATAAAAACACGTGAAAGAGAACAGGAGGGGAGGGAAGTGGGGTGGGGAGAGAGAAATGCATCATCTTAGTTCTTACCAGAGCCAAGACAGCATCTCCCACAGCCATTTCCAGGTAAAAGAACCTAGGGCTGAAGGTGAAATTGGTATCTGAATTGGTACCAAATATAACACAAAGCATGGCCAGTTACTAAAGCGTGCTGTGCCACACCCTGGGTGAAGTACTTCACAGCTATTGTCTAATTTAATCTTCCTAATGACCTTTCAAAGCAGAATAAATTCCCTAACTGCAAGGGAAAGAAAGGTCATCTAATCAAGACACATCAGAGCTTGGGGCTGACCGCAGAGTCCAGCCACAGGTATCATCACACAGCCTGCAGCCCTTGCCTGAACATCTTGTCTCTGATCCTCCATTCCTCATGGTCACTGACTTCTGGCCTTCCAGGCCCAGGCTCTGCAAAGTCATTCTGTCTCCCCTCTGCATCTCTACTCCACGCCCTGTACTCTCACCTTGACCTTTCTTCCCAAAGCCCTCAAAGAAAATGGTATCTTTTGCAGTAGTCACTGTTTTGACCTCATGGAACCTTCAAAAGTGACTCTGCAAATCAGACACCAGACTCTCTATCTTCCAAACCGGAAACGGAGGCTGAGAAGGTTCAGCTAACTTGTTCAAGGTTACACAATGGAAGTGATAGATTTGGGGCTGAACATAAAATCCAGTGCACTCTGTGTCCTGTGTCCTTGCTGTTCCCCACAGGGCCCCTTGGAACCTGCTCTGGGAGATAATCCTAGGCTCACAGTGGGGTGGGGGATGAGAATTCTGCACAAAGTGCACTCTAATCAGTGTGCTGTCACAGGGCCTCCACTTTACGTAGTCCCAAACTCCAAGTTTTCCAGTGTGAAAGGAGGTCTTTGCAAACTAGAAAAGAAACTTTCATTCCAGAGAGAGCTTGAAGAATAAAAAGAAAACCTTGCAAAGAAAAGCAGTGGGGGAGAGAGCTAATGCCACGAGTTTCCTTCTCTGAAGGGAGAAAGAGACGTTTTAGGAAGGACTTATTGTGTGAAGTTGAAAATACAAAGCAGGGGTCAGAAGGGCTGTGTTGCAGGCTCAGGGAGGAAGTGGCCACCCAAAGAATAGCCTTGATTGCAAGCCAGTGTTAATTAGGCGTGCGGGATGTAATGGCAGAAGACTGACTCTCTCCATCACTTCCCACAAGAAGGTCTTTCATAATATGAAAAAGTTACTTAATTCTCCATTCACACAGTCCTTTTGAATTCTCAGAGTAATCAAATTGTTTTCTGGGAAGATATCAGAAGCAACAACTAAAAAATACTGTATTTTAAATGCCCCCAAGAAGCAGACAGAAAACTGATGTGTGATTTCTAGACAGTTTTGCTGTTTACTATGAGCCAGGGATCATTTTCCACTTGGATGATGCTGAAGATGATCTGGATCTTGCACAACATGAGTCCTGACTCCATGTTTGGTATAGCCAATACACAAACCAAGAACATGAAAGCAAGGTGTATTGGTGATGGAGAGGGGCTAGCTGCAGGGAGCAGAGCATGAGAGAGGGTTCTCTCCCTTGGTTTATTGTCATCATCCCACTCTGAACATCAGCTTCCTCTCAGCCCTTACTGTCTGTTTCAGATCATCCTCCTTGATAGAATGGAAACTTCCACGAGGCTGGTGCTGCGTGGGTCGACCCAGGGGAGGATGGTAGTTAGGAACAGACTCCCAGTCTGACTGTCTTTTAGCTTTAGCAGCCTTGGGGCAGTTCAGGCACCCGAGTCAGTGCATAGCCAGCATGGCTGGTAACTGGCTGGTGGATGCCTCTGTAAACTAGACAGGCTTGTGCTGGGAGTCTTCTCCACAGCTGTAGCCCCTAAGTAGAACAGTGCCTGAGTGGAATATGTGAAAGAAACATTGGGTCTCTTTTTTTCTTTTAGGCAGAAATATTATTTTCAGTAAGAACTTGTCAAACTGTCTTCATTTTGTCTCAGATGCTGGAATGACATTGAATCCAGGCCAAATGCCACATGGGTTCTTTCGCCCATGCATTAATAAACCCTCAATGGCTCTCTCTAGTCATGCATAGAACTTCTGTTTCATGAGTCTTCACAAAGGGCAGTTCCTGTCAATCTTGAGTAGATTCCAGGTCACAGTGAACATGTTTCAGCTTCACCTCCAGATGGAATCAAATGCTGGGATTTTTGTCTAACAGAGCTCTCTCCTGTTTAGAAATTCCTTTGAAGCTAATCCATTGTTCTATTGAGAATGTTAATGTCTCCCTCTTGCCTGTCCCCTCCCTACAGCTTCTTGTTTTACCATGTGACTCTTCTCACACATGCTGTCTACCTTGAGCCAATTACCAGAGGCAGAGCAAAGGGGCTATCCAGACTTAGACTGTCAATCTCTAAAGCTGTGAGCTAAATATCGTCTTTCCTTTATACCTTACCCAGACCTGGGCATTTTGTTACAGCATTGGAAGATGGACTAATACATGGACAAGTTTAAAATGCTGTAAAATGCCTCTTCTCTTCCAACATGGGTGCCTTAGTAAACCTTGCTGGGTGATTTTGTATTCAGTGGGTGTTCTTTGAAAACATTCATTGAGATGCCTTGAAGAAACACAGTGATGTTACATGTGCTGCCTGATGTTCACAGTCTCTGGATTCTAAACATGTAAACATTCTTGGTTACCGGTGGTGTTGGTGCCATTTCCATTGGGCATATCTTGGGGCTCTTATGTTTTGCTCTCTGGCAAAGGTATTGCCAAATAATAATTTATAAGGGTAAGGCTTAATGACGGTGATATTAAAAAAAAAAAAAAAAAAAGGCTAGCTTGCCAAGCTGTGGTCCAGGTGCAGCCTTGCGTTCCCTATGTGAAGGCCTGCAGCTTGTCTCAGGATTTCAGTTATGATCAATTTAGTCTCCGGCTTCCTAGGCAGCTTGAGTGTCACTCATTGTCTTCTACGTTTGAGAAAGGATCTTTTGCTTCTTTGTTGCCACTGAGTCTGCTGGGCCTGCTTGCCAGGGCTCGCCTGTCTCTGCCTCCCACTCCCCTGGAGGACAGCCGAGATTACAGGTGTGAGGCACCACATCAGTCTTTGTGTGGATTCTGGGGTTCTAACTCAAGTCTTCATGCTCACAGAGCCCCCTCCCCAGCCCTGGTGGAACTTCACAAACACACATAATGGGATATTTCCGACAAGGCTGTAGCTGAGTTCTAAAGGAGAGCAGAGTCGGGGAGCTAGCTCTCTCCTCTCTCCTCTTTCCCTTTTCACTGTGGCTCCTTCTGTCTTCTGTCCTCCAATAGGACGACAATCCATTTGGAAGGCTGAGCAGTCACAGGAGACAATGAAGGCGGGAAGGTTTAGTGCCCTAAATTCCAACTTTGATTTTAGCTTGAAAGATTGGCATATCCTTGCAATTCCCATACATACTAAGTAATTCAGTTCACCAGGGTAGAAAATCTGATAAATAGCAATTGGAGCCCATGGTGTGACTAGAAGTTTGCATTTTCTGGGATCCCTCCTGTGCCTCTTTATACATCAGAAGCTTCCTTGCTAGCTAGGATGCAGGCACTTCAGATCTTGATTATGAAAGATCAGCAGAGACTTAACAAGCCTTTTAACTTTCTTGTTTATGGCTGGCTTTGAATTCCCTTTAGGTTTAATCTTAGAAATAATATTGCTCAAAAAAGATTTTGCAAAATGCTGGTCTCCTGATTCCTGTTATGATGGTGTGTGATGATAACACCATGCAATGGGTACTTCCCCCTTCAGCCTTTCCTTGAAATGACGACATGTGCTTTAGACTGTCAGAGGCATCCTTACTGCATAAGGGTCAGAATTTCATCAGGGAGAGCTGCAAAGAGGAGAAAGGTCAGCTGACGGTCTCTACCTTCCAGAAGCTAAAGTCCACAGCAGAAATAAAATTCGGAAGGCAAAATTTTTGAAATGAGAGATTTTTAAAGAGAAGAGGTATAGGGTAAAACTCAGTGCTAGAGTACTTGCCTAGCATGTGCATGGCCTTGAGCACAATACTGCAGAGAGACATGGAATGGAATTAGGGTAGGCCTGAGGTATGTATGAGTATGTGAAGATCTTGGCAGGATTACGCTGCAAAAGGGAAGCAGTAAGACCAAGAAGTCTCTGTCCCACAAGATTGAAGTGAGGCTCACTGAGACCTGAAGGGGTTGAAAGTGACACAGGAACTTGGGTTGGGGGAGGCTTGGTGGGACCTCCCCAGGAGAATCACTGACAGGGAAAGGAGACAGCAGCACAACAAGACCCTATCCCTGCCATGGGAGGGTCTCCTGGAAGCCAGATCAGTCACACAGAGCACCATTCTTAGAAACCATATGAGCCCTTTTTGATGGCTTTCATGCTTATTGGGGCCCTTTTCTGTCCATCAGAAATGTGTCTCTGTGTCTATAGACTGTTGCAAATAGCCATTCTTCTATTTTCAAGCTCCTTACTGCTCCTATGCTCCTTTTTTTTGTGGTGCTGGAGGCTGATGAAGCTCAAGTCTCATGAATACTGGACATGACTCTGCCACTGAGCTCACCCTGGCGCTCACAGGTCTTCTTCATGAAGCGAGGACACGTTTGATGCTGGTATGCCTATGAGCAGGGTGAAGTGTGAGCCTGTAGTGGTATTTGCTCCGCCCATGACCTTGGGATATATGACCAAAGGAGGTGGTGCTTCCTGCTGTTGTACATGACCTCTTATAAAGAGGAGAGAGGTGCCACGGGTTTCCTTCTCCCCGAAACCTGCTTCCTGGCATGATCAGACACCGGACAGCCTGGGAATTGAACCCCGGTCCTCTGGAACATCAGTCACTGAGCTATGTCTCCTTCCCTCTCTCCGAATATAAGAGGAAGGAAGCAGGAAGCACCGCCTCCTTTGGGCGGTGTAGCCCAAGGTCATAGGGGGAGCAAATACCACTCCATAAGCCTCTGGGCTGCACAAAGGAGAGCAGGTGCCCTCTAGTCCTACATGCCTGGGAGTTGAAGCTCTCTGTCCCATCCGGGTACTTTTGCCCTTTCCTTGTGTTGTCGCGCTAGTCGTGCCATGGTAGAGGAGAGTCCCTTTTGAAGTTTGGGGTGGAAATGTAGCCTCTCAGTTTTTTCCCCTCTTGGAGAGAAACAAGGGCTTCATGTCTTACATGTGAAATGTCTGCACCTGGGTTCCACAGTCATGAGCATGTTCCCAAACTGCAGTCCCAGTTCTGATCAGCTCCACAGGATGTCTGACTCAGTGCAATGCAGCATGTGTCTACAGCTAACGCTGAATCAGGTAGCAGGCTAGTTACTGTAGAAGAAAGTCGGAGAAGACATGGCTGTGATTGGGCCCCAGCTGGGTTCAATGAAACTCTTACAAAATGGCTCTGTCTATTTAATGGAGAGGTGCTGTCAGTGCGGAGCACCTGGTAGACATGGAGACATGCCAATAAATGAATTTAGATTTTCTTCTTTCTCAGCTGTAAATTATATCAGCTCATTTAATAGTAATTCAGTCTTCTTGGGATTAATGGATTTTGGTGGCTCTGCCCCACGCTGGCCTGTTTAATCTTGGTTCTCAAACTTCTTAGCCATAAAACCCCTCTCTATGCCCTTGACTGTCCCACCTCTCTGTCTCCAGGACCAGGTTGTGTTCGCTCCCAAAGCAAAATTCTTACTGGCTTCGCAGTCCCCACTTTGCTCTTGGGGACAGCTGCTTGAAGGTGGCTGAGTGGGAAGCTGGAGGCTCTCCAGCTCCATTTGGCAGAGACTAATAATTTAGAATGTTTTGTTTCTTTCATTTGTTTCTCATTCTGTATTGGAAAAAGAAAAAGAAAAGTGGAAATGTGTCTGCTGAGTGGGATGTAGAGGTAAGTGTGTAGGCAAGGCTGAAAGAATGGGACCGGGTGTACCCTCCCTGCCACCTGTTAGCTGAGAAATCCATCTCCTTTCTCTTTTGTGCTTTGTTCCTGCCATCTGCTAAGCTATTTTCATCAGGTCCCTGTGGTTACACATACAGGGACTAACTTGTCCTCACACAAGGACAAGGTATGACTGAAGATATAGGACTTTTCAGAAACCCACCGTGGATATGAACACAGGTAGACCTCAGGAAGGACCTAGATCAAGTACCTGGAAAGATTTTTCTTTCTTCTGGCCAACTGTTTCTGTCTGATTAATGCATATTCTCTCTCTCTACCATCTATCTATATCTGTCTGTCTGTCTATCATCTCTATGTTTGTCTCTCTATTTTTATCCTTTCCTATATCGATCTACCCCTTCTGTGTCTATATTTATTTTCTGAGAAGTGCAATGTGCTTACCTCCAGCACCTAAATTCAGGTCTTACAGAAGCACTCAGCTGCACCTGGGTCAAATCCCTCTGATGATGGGCACTGCAATTCTAGTACTTATGAATCTCTAATGTGTTCACACTTGGTCTCTAAATTATTCAGATAATGATTTTGTCAATAAGATATTGAGGGCTGTGAACATATGAGTACTTCTACTCAATTATCTCAGTGCCTTGTACGGTTTGAATCTGGAACGTCCCCTCCAGGCTCACGCTCTGAACCCTAGATCCCAGCTGAGGGTAACATAGTACCTAACCACAAGAATACAAGAGCAATTGCTCTTTGAATCCCGCTCCCCGTTTTCCTCCTACAAATCAGGAAAGCATAGGGTGACCATTGAAGGCCGCAGTACTTGAACCTGACCAACAGCTTGTTAATGGATACGATGAGCCCAGTCTGCTTCATCACCCCGTCTCGGTCTCCTCAGTGCCTTCTCCTTGCAGTTTCAGAGAGAACTAATCCCGCCGACACCTTAGTTGACAGTGCTATGAAGTAATCAGTTTCTGTGGTGTAAGCCAGTTAGTTGTGGGACTTGGTTTCAGTAGCCCCACAAACCAACAGAGCTCATGATACATGTGTGTGCCCCCAAAGCTATCATTTTAATATGTTGTTTTCCTCTTTGTTCCTAAATTTGACAGCCATTGTGGAAATTGTTTGAAGCCACACTCTGGCATTTTCTGAGAAATCTCTCTTGGTGTCCAACACCTTCAAATAACTTGTGAATTGGTAATGGTTAGAGGTCAGACCATGAGGAAAAACATGATTTTTTTTAATGCTGTTTAAAACATTACCAAAAAGCTTATTCAATCCACATGAATGAAGTTTAGACAATTCCTGCTCACACTGAAAATGTGTTCACGGTGTCCCCCTCATTAACTAGACATCAGTCCAATACTTACTTTACAGTCCTCACTATGCTCTGCCACTGTGCTGGCCACACCGGCGAGCTAGTAACAGCAGACGACAGCCTGCATCCTGCAGCGCCCATGTCTGCTCAGACTTCTCCCTGGGATGGCTTCCTGGACCCAGGGTTGTTTTTGTTAATATGTGGGAGCTCTAGTCAAAGATCAACATTCCTGTCAATCTTCCACATTGTCTAGAAGTCTCAAGATAAATATGTGTGTTCTTAAGGTGGTTTTACACTGTGGTGGATCAAATGTCTGAATTAAAGAAGAAAGAGAATCAACAGGAAATTAGAATGATTAAGGTAAAATTTTAAAAATTTTTCCATTCCTTCTGTGGCTATTTATCTTTTTTTTTTGTCCTTCCTGTTCACTTATTCTCTGTGTGTGTGTGTGTGTGTGTGTGTGTCTTCCTTGCACACTCTCCATCTTATGTCTTGAGGCAGATTTCTTATTGAACCTGGAGCTCATTAATTTGGCATGAAAATGGTTGACCAGCAAGCCTCAGGGATCCTTTTGTGACCTCCTCCCCAGTGCTAGGATTATAGGTGACTGTTGATGTTTGTTGATGTGCATGTTGGGGGTCTGAGTTCAGGTTTTCATGTGTATGCAGTAAGCATTTTACCCACACAGCCATCTCTTCAGCTCCCTCATGCTAATTTCTAAGCCTGAACATGATAGTGACTACAAATCTTCACTACAGAACATCAGGTGCTTGGTTATTTCTTCCAACACCTGGAGGAGCCTCGTTCTGGTTGTTCATGTTCATCCAATCAGTGAGGTTTTCATGGATGTGGCAGGTACAGTTCATGTTGTCTCACAGCCCTTTGTGTACTCCTCCATCAGAATAAGGACAGACACCTCAAGGCCACTCACTGATTTCCTCTCCCCCACATCCCACATGGGCTCCTGAAGATACACCTGCACAGCCCTCCCCTCCCCAAGCAGGTCAGGTTTAAGTGGGAGAGGCAGAGGCATCATCCTCTGAATTATGCCTGAGAAAGCAAACATCTGGATGCTGCTGAATAAGAGTCAGGGTGGCTGATAAGGAAGTCAGTCAGGAGAAGATAGCGGTAGGTGTTCTGAAGGGCAAGTCAGGCCAAGTAGGAAGAAAGCAACATCTGGGTGAATGACAGGAAGTAGGCTGGTGGGTTTATTGTGCAGATTAGGTTTATTGTGCTGCTTTTCAAATGCCTTCATTCTGAAGAAAACAGAAATTATGTTCATCGATTCCCGATCTTCTAACAAACAGGCTTGTTCTGAACTTTGGAAACGTCTCTCCACTCCTCTCTGGAGGTCCCTAAAATATCATCCTGCTTGGCAGATAGCTTGTTTTTATTTTAAGGTTAATTATGTCAGTGGAGTTTCCTCCAAAATGCTTCTGCCAGGTTCACAAGTCACGTGACCAACCATGCCTCTTGTCCATGCAGACAGTGCTTAGAGCAGAGGAGGCCCTCGGTAAGTACATATTAAAGTGAATGAGTGAATGGCTACTAGGTTAAAGCAAAAAGCAGAGAAGAAATATTTTCCAGTGTGTGCACATACAGACCTAAGTACAAAAATTCTCAAAAGATAGGCCTGCCAGCTCTCCATGAAGGTGACAGTTATTTGAGTGCCGTTTCCTTGTGGAGGTCACCCCCAAGTACAGCATTAGTCCACAGGAAGACCCCACTGACAATTTGGGGATGTCTGAAGACTCCCCAAGGAGAATGTGTCATTTCTACCCTAGAAGGAAGTAAAGTCACTTGGGAAGGGGAGCAAGAAGCTCTGCAAACCTCATACAACCCCTCAGCTACCCAGGGAGCAAAGCCGAGGTGTGGTTCTCACCCCAAATGCCACAAGGAGAGAAGGATTCTGGTGTGTGGCATCTGAGTCCTGCAGCTAGGGACACACCCTCTTTTTTTTTTTTTTTTTTTTTTTTTTTTTTTTTTTAATCACAGCTGTCCATGCTGTTCTTGGACAGCAAAGACAAGGAAGAGGCCAACTGGGCAGAACCTTAGAGAACTTTGGCTAAGGTCATGGGAGTGAATTTGGCAGCTGGACTCAGTAGTTGGACGAATTGACCTTTGCTAGAATGGATCTGTTTTTTCCCTCGCACTTGAGTCGGTGGGTCCTTGTTCCCATTTCTCCGGCATGCCGGAGCAGCGTAGCTTGCCGCAGTCTGCACTTACTGACCCTGGCATGGACGTTCACCTGGAACTACTGATTAGAAAGTACAGAAAGGCCAGCCACCAGCCTTTCACTTACCTGGCTGTTAACACCTATGTTTTCTGAAATGAATAAAGAGTGTTCCATAGCACATGAGTCCAGTTGTGCTTTTTTATTTATGGTCTCAAACACCCATTTAATTGCATTCCTGCAAAGTGTGACTTTTCTGGGGACAGAAAAGTCAGCTATTTTCCCAGTCACATTTGCTCTTTGGTGCCAAGAATGTCCAGGTGATGTTCAGGGGAATGTGTCCCCCCATGAGGTCCCCTTGGGTCACCTACATTGAGTTTAAGCTCATGGAGCTGAGGAAAATTCTGTTGCACACTTGACCCACACTCCCAAGCAAACCTTGTTGTCCTGGTTTGACTTGGCACAATGTAATTCACCTACATGAAACTGGAAAGCCTATGCGTCCCCAGAGGTGCTCATGTCCACAACTGGTGTATTGTCTCGTGGCCCTGTGAAACAGGACAGAGTTTAAATGACTGCATGTGTGCTACGATTCTCTGTTCTCAAGTCCCTACATCAACTCTCTGTTTTGAGAGATGCAAAGAAATCACGGGATCAAGGGTTCATTCCAGTTCGTTCAAAGAGGAAATCACTTTGAAATTGATGAGACACATTTGTTTTCAATTCTCTTAAATCTATTGTGTAGATTCAACTGCATCTAGAGGGGTGCACAGGTTTTCTCAATCCAAGGTGATGTCCCAGAAATAGGAGCTCTAGAACCAGGTTGGGGATTTAGCTCAGTGGTAGAGCATTTACCCAGCAAGCAGAAGGCCCTGGGTTTGATCTTCAGCTAGGGGAGAGGGGAGAGCTTAAGGAAAAGCTCCACCCCTTCCTCTCTCTTTCTGCTTTTCCTCCCATGAGGTGTGCAGCCCTCTACCCCTCTCTCTTTCCCTTTTTCTTTCTCTCTTCTCTTCGTCTCAATATTATAATAAACCATTTCCACACGTGGATGTATCAACTGGGTTGTGAGTGTCCACCCACCACACCGCTGCCATGCCTGCATGGAGTGGGTGACCAGCCCACTGATGCATGTACCCAGCATGCCAGCATGTTTCCCTGCATGCACAGGTTACCCTGAGGGGTCCCCCACATAATAAATTGTAACAGTTCTAGCTGTATTTCTGTGTATGTCTGTGCGTGTGTGGGCATGCATGTGTGTCTCTGTGCTTGGGTCCTTTTATTGTAGAAATGCAGAAGAAAGTGGATCTTCTTTCTTTATTTATTGGTGTGTATATGTGTATGTGCACAAAGGCCAGTGGTCAACCTTGGATGGCCTTACTATGTTTTTGAGACCCTGCTCATTAGCCTGGAACTTGGCAATTTGGCTACGCTGGTTGGCCAGTCAACTAGGATTTTTAAAATATGAATTCTGGGGAGTGAACTCAGGTCCCCAGGCAAGCCCTTTTGGACCACCTACCATCTTGCCAGCCAAATGGTGGACTTCCTTTCAGGGCTTCAAAGAACAGCCAGGAGGGCCCTCAGGCTGGTCTTGCAGACTGCTTGTTGGAGTTCTGCAGCACAGCACACTGGCTTCTCCATCCTTCAGCTCAGTTAATCTTCTACCCTGATAAGTAGCTGTTTCTTGTGGATGTGTTTGGGCCTTAGGAATGTAGAATCCAACTCTCAGGAAGTTTCCCTGCAAATTCTTATTGACTTCTATGATCCTACTCTATGCACCCGGTAGAGCTGGTTGAGGGCTAAGAAGATGCTTGAAAAAACCAAGCAAAGCAACAAACAGACTTCATCTCCCATCTGGTCTCAGATAATTTAACACACACCTCTCACCAAAATTCTTATAACACCTTTCACCTCTTCTAACTACGTACCTGAGGCTAGCTCCCATTCTATTTTAGTACCCTGCCCTGGGTCATCTCTGTGCCTTTCCCTTCTTTCCACACAAGGCCTGAAGAAGACTCCACAGCTGTGGTCCCTTTAAGATATTTTCTGATCAGCTTCAGTTCTAAATGGAGATGGTGGCTCTGTGGTATCTACTGTGAGTCCACGGGTTAAACCGATAATGAGCCTGTCCGGACAAATAGGCCTGCGATTGTTCTAGTCAGGCCAAAGGAGGCAGGCCAAGAGCCAAGTGCAGATGCTGCCACAAAGCAAGCAGCAGGGAGCCCACAGCGCGGGATTAATGAAATCGCCCGTGCTCAGCTTGCACCAGGAGCTAAAGCGGCTTTGGAAAAGGCATATGGCAAAAAATAAGCCAGAGTTAATCATAAAGTCAGGCGTTCACGAAAGCAGCATCTGTTGGAAAGGAAGCATACAGCCACCACAGTGACTTTGCTCCTGCTCCATCACGCAGGGCGGATGTGCCCAGGTGGATTAGCAGGGCGACAAACCACAGCGCTGCAGGCCGCAAGAGGCGCCAGGGCTGGTGACCACTGATGCAGGGGTCTGCTGCAGCCAGCTGTGGCTCTGATTAGCTACAGTAGCATGGGTAGCTCTGGAGCTCTTTCTCTCTTTCCTTCCATGCACGAAATCAGCCACTGCCCTGCTGGCTATTGTTGCCTCCCAATTCGACCCGCGCTGCCAGGGATCAACCAGAGCCTGCACAGGAGTACACAACCTTCTTCAAACAGCTTTGGCAGGAGGCCAGCATCCTGCTTTGCTCTCCTGTGTTAATAAGGATGGCTCCTTTGCTCCAGGTTCTGAGTCCATCAGCATTGCCGCTACTGAGAGCTCCCAGAGATCAGGAGAGAACAGGGCCGATGGACAGTTGGAGATGCACAGTGGCCTGCCTTATTCTCGGCTGTTAGCAGACAAAAGGCCATGATTTAAAATGTCTTTGGCTATTCTCAGTCGGGCTGCTTGGCATCTTGCCTGTATTTTCAGAGAGGTATTCCGAGCACACTAGTGAATGAAAAGGGGTCACTTATGCAAATAAATTCCCAAGTGACCTAAAATGGGCAAACACAAATAGTTTCCTATTTTAATATAAAGAGGTCCAATGTTTGGAAGATGCCAGTATGCCTTTGGATGTGGTTAGTGGATAGAATATGAAAATCTTCCTGAGTCATGTTTTGGACTCGGTGCTCTTTTCTGGAAGGTTACTTGACATGAATTGAATTGTGTCTTGCAACAGTCAAAGACTGAAGCCCTAACTCTTGGTGCTGTGGCATGTGGATATGAAAACTAGTATGTCCGGCCAGCTAGGATCGGGTCAGGCTGAGGCCGGCTGAGTCTCCAGAGTAAAACAGCTGTGCCCACATAAAAGTGAGCACCAGGACTCGGGAGAATGCCTGTGAAGACGGGAATCATTCTGCCAGGGAACCAGCAGATTCTTGGAGAGAGTTCTGGAACAGGGATGAGGGAGCCAAGGCCCTGACCTTTCCTCCATCTCAGATTTTCATCTCAGGAACTTGACACAGAATTCCATGCAGCTCTTTTGTGGAACCAGTGCTGCTTAGTAGTGGCAGCCACGGAAGCACAGGCCACATGGAAGGTTGTGGGTTCACAGTGAACCTCAGTTAACCCTGTGTCTGTTTCTGGGAGAGTCAACTCTGCTTATATCCACGGCATTTTACATTTAAAAGAAAACTCAGGCCAATGTGATGGTTAGGGTTCACTGTCAACTTGGACAGAATCTAGAATCACCTTAGTGAAGGGCCCCTGGGAGTGCCTGTCAGGGTTTACTTGATTGCATGAATTAAAGTTGGAAGATCTGTCCACTCTGGGTGGCACCATCCCCTGTCTGGGATCCCCAACATCATAAACAGAGAAAAGGAACTGACTCATAGCACCCATTCATCGTTTTCTACTTCCTGGCTGTGGATGCCATGTGGCCAGCTGCTTCATGCTCCTGCCTCCGTGAGTCCCATGCTGTGATGGACTGTACACAGAACTTTGATCGTGAATGAACAACCCCCCCAATTGCTTTTGTCAGAGTATTTACTTTACTATAGCAATGGGAAAAGAGATTAAGCCAGCCAGCCATATATTTTGTAAATCAAATGGGTACATGGCCTTCTCCCACTCTCCCTACTCAAATTCTGAAACTTGCTTCATTCTGATGCTGAGAAGAATCCTTCTGCCTTCCCTGAGTAACTGCCACAGCTTTTAATTACATGAGCTGGCAAAAGTGTCCCAGGAGTGACCCTAATCTGCCTGTACTGTGTATTCCTGTCTCGCTGGCTCCAGTTAAAATGGAATTGCCTGCTGCTCCTGGCTGCCCATGAGTGGGTGAGGCAGCTCTTTCATGGAGTGGTTTCTGAGGCATAATGGTGATTACTCACATGTGAGGATTTCCTAGGTTAATAAATATTAAAACTTAGTTTTAGAACTTTTGCTTTTGTTAAGTAAAGATATGCAAGCAGCAGCAGTTGGCAAATTGAACAAGAATGAACAGCTGTGTTGGGCCAAGGGCATGCTTTGAATTTTTGAATTTGCCTAGTCACAAGAGGAAAGTGGGAGGCATTTCCTCCTATAACTGTACCCTATGACATTATTTATAAAGAATATTTCTTGAACCAAAAGTGTCAAAAAGGCAGATTGACAGGGTGTATCTAACTTTGGTGTGTATTAATTGTATAAAACAACGGATTTCATTATTACATTTGCAAACACGGGTGTAAGATACTTTGACCAGATTCACCCCTCATAACTGTCTTCCCAGCTCCCTTCCAGCCACTTCTTTTCTTTCCCCAAAGAGTCTCCTTTCTGCTTTTGTGTCTTTCTTTTAAATCTAGATTTCCCACGTGAGAGAAACATCAATTTTTTTTTTTCTGAGTCTGGCTTACTTGGCTTAGCATGGCCATTTCTAGTTCTAGTTATTTACTTTCAAATGTCATAATTTTGTTGTTCTGAATGTCGTAGTAAATACTCTATTATATACAAATACCATGTTTTCACTATTTATTTATATGTTGATGGACAACTTGTCTGAGCCCATGTCTTGGCTATCATGAACAATGCTGCAGGAAACACAGATGTATAAATGCCTCCATGAAGTGCTGACGTGGGTTCCTTCAAGTGAGTACAGGTAGAGCCTAAGGCAGTCCCAGTTTTAATTTTTTTTTGAGACAGGGTTTCTCTGTGTAGCTTTGGAGCCTCTCCTAGAACTCTCTCTGTAGCCAAGGCTGACCTTGAACTCACAGAGATCGGCCTACCTCTGCCTCTTGAGTGCTAGGATTAAAGGTGTGCACCATTGTTGCCCGGCCCAGTTTTTAATTCTTAAAGGTATTTTTATTTAGTATCTAAATTGTGTGTGTGTGTGTGTGTGTGTGTGTGTGTGTACATGTGAGTGCCGGTACTCGTAGAGGTCAGAGGTATCTGATCCTTGGGAGCTGGAGTAACAGGCGGTTGTGAGCAGCCTACCATGGGTGCTCAGAATTGAACTCAGGTCCTCTGAAGAGAGTGACTTATGTGCTCCTCAACCTCATATTTTAAATTTTAAAACAGAACCTCCATACTGATTTCTGCAGTGGCTGCTCTAGTTTACCACAGCAGTGCTCTAAATGCTGTGTGCTAGGCATGTTGTAATGCTTTACTGTGCAAGGTCAATTAACCCTACAAAACTCTAGAAAGTTAGACTAAGTGAGTAAGCTGAGGAATTGAAGAGGTGGGAACTTAGGATGGCTGCTTAACTAAATTGATACAGCCTCAAGCCACCATCTACATATCGTTTATACAGCCAGAGGCTACCCTGCACCACACTGAGAAACCTCTCCCTATAATAAGCAGAGCTAAATGCAAAGGCACATCGCTGTACAAGAGGCTGAGAATAATGAATGGGTGCTGAGGACTTAGCACTAGACAGAACATCTTCACCACCCCTTAAGGCTCATGGAACGTTTTAGAAGAGAGGTAGGAGGAATGTAAGATCCAGGGATGGAGAGAAAGTCTTTGAGGTACCATCTTCTAGGCAGGACACAGATATGGCAACCAGGAACTCACAGCAGTTGTGCAGACTGGCACCCGGCTCACGGAAGTTGGGCTAGGGAGGGGCAAGGGACTCCAGGACCATACCACATGTTACTGATCTGTTGGAGAGGGAAAAGCATGGTATCCAGTTGTGTACCCCTTGTTAAGTTCACCAGGCTCTGATGGTTAGTTCCAAACTCGGGGTCATGCATATGTCCCTGATTAAACTCTATGGGATACTAAACAAAAACCCAAACAAGTAAATGAGAAAGATTTATTGAGGGGGGTGTTGCTGGTAGGTACAGGAGGGAAATGGGAGAGGATGGGGGAGTGTGATCAAATTACATAGTATAAATGTGTGAAAGAGCAAAATTTACTAATAAAAAGGTGAACCAGGGTCATCTGCTGATAGGTGGTAAGGCTGGGAGTTGGATTGGCCAGTTAGGTCTCCACAGCTCATTTGTGTGGCACCGTGGACCTGAGCTCTGTGCTGTCTTAGATTCCCAGTAAGATGACTCCAAGCCTAAACCTCAGCAAGCCCACACGTATCGGGGATGGCTGCATGTGGCTGCATTTTCCTCTTTTCTCTAGCTGCTGTAGGTCTGCAATGGCAACACTCCATGATCTGGACTGGCATTTAGAAAGCCCCAGACTGTCACTGAGGTTTCATGCCAGGCAGGGACATAGGATGGTGACAGTATGCTGCTTGCAGAGGGAATGGCTTGCTTTCCCCTACAGTTGTATGTGTTCTGTGGTGATTCTCCAGCAACTCTTTTCCAGGTGAGAACAAATCAAGCACTTCAGCTGACATTTCAAAATACTGTAGGAGGCAGGAAGTTAATGTATCAAATACCATTAAAGGCTTAAATATGCAAACCAAAACCAAATCTCATTAAGCTTAGCCTCAAACCCTGGACTGGGATTCAGTAGTAAGCTTGGGGTGCGTGCGTGCGTGCGTGCATATGCATGCATGTTTATTTGTATATATGTATGTCTCTATATATGTATGTTTCTATGTATTTGTATATGTGTGTATATGTATATGTATTTATTTGTGTATTGTGTGTATGTAGATGTCTATGTATATGTGTGTGTCCATGTACATTTGTGTATATATGTGAATGTGTATATATGAGAGCATGTATATATGTGTGTGTGTGTGTGTGTGTGTGTGTGTGTGTGTGTGTGTGTGTTGTGTGTGTGATATGATTTGGGTATAACAGCAGAGGTATAGGACACACATTTGTCAGAAGTGAAGAGTATCAGTGGCATGAATGACCATCTGTATGTGGAAACAACCACAAAGATGTAGCCTTGGCAAAGAAAAACTTTCAAGGTGCTTGTAAGTAAATTGGTTGCAATTCGGTGAGTTTGGTCCCAGGTTTTGGCACCAAAATGTGAGTTTTGCAACTCTGGGGAAAGGTATCCTGACTACTTGGGGAATTAGGCAACACCTTGAGCTGCTTAGGACAGCTCTGACAGCTGGAGCTACAAAGAGAGAGCTTAGCACTGGAATGGAAGTCTTTCTGACTGCTCAGGAGAGTCAAGCCTAGAACTGCTTCATCAGGGAATGGTATCTTGACTGTTCTGGAAAGTCAGGCCTGGAGCTGCAGGGAAAGGAGTCAGGCTATACCTGGTGTGGTGGGGGGATGGTCTTCCTGTGGGAAATAGCAATCCTGCTCCTCTCCCGGAGAGCCAGAGAGCCGCTACAGCTGAGCTTTGCTCAGCCTCCACTTAAGGGGGCTTTCTAGCAGAGCTTCTTCTCTGGCCTAAGGTGTTGCTTCTTTCGCTTCACTCTGCAAAAATGGAAACCCCTGCAGAAATGTAGCAGTCTCCTCCGGCTCAGGAGAAAAGTGTTACTTTTTTAGCTCCTCGCTCTGTTCACTGAGGGGTGTCTCAGCAAGGTTCTTCTCTGCCCTAGCGAATGAAGATCTTCACACCAAAAACTCTTTTGAGAAAGAGATTTGGGAAGAAGGAGTTCAAGAGAGTAGCTGCCTCTACCAGTGTGGAGAGAACAGCCCACAACTGACCTGGCAGGACGGTTTATATAGGATGTCTTGGGGGTGGAGCCAACAACCAGTGATTGGTTAGTTTTTTTGTTTTTTGTTTTTTTTTCTTTTCTTTTTCTGCTCAAGGATTGGCGCATTTTGTGGGCTAGGGACAGAGATAGCCCTGATTTCAGAGCCAAACTGTGCTTCTCTCACTGGCTTTTCTTGGCTTTTGGACACTGCCTCTAAGGCCAGAGCACATTTCTTCACTGACTCTGATTCTAGGACCAAGTGTGTTATTTTGGCACTAGTTTCAGAGTCAGGGCATATTTTCTTGGTTCTGGGTTTGGGGATAAAGTGTTCATTTCTCTGGCTCAGGTCCCAAACCCAGGCTGTGTATCTTTCCTTAGTCCTGGGCCCCAGGGCCAGGGTGCTACTGTTCTGCTCTGCAATTGGTTGGTTTCACCAGTCAGTTGGCCAGGGGCAGAGATGGCTTTGATTTGAGCCAAACTATGCTTCTTTCACTGGCCTTATCTGAGCTATTTTTCCCTAGTTCTGGGTTCCAGGGTCAGGGTGGGTTTCTTTAGCCAGATCCTCTTCCCTACAGTGCTGCATGGATCAGAGGGTGGAGAATATGCTTCCAGAGCACGTTCATGAAGCTGCAGATCTCAGCCCCTGGCTCCGTTGGCTGTAGGATCATAGAAATGTCTTAGTCCATTCTGGTGACGGTAACAAAATACCATGAACTGTGTCTTATACACAACCAGGACTTACATCCATGGTTCTGTGACTTGGGAAGTCCACCACGAAGGCACTATCAAACTTGGAGTCTGGTGAGTAGCCATTTATCACGAGCAAGCCTCATCTCTGGTTCTTCATGTGGTGGGAAAGGCAAACGGGCTCCTTGGGCATCTTACAAGAGGGTAATCTTATTCCCCAGGGCCCTGCCTTCTGATCAGTCAGATGGCAAAGCCCACCTCTTGAACTGATCAAACCAAGGACCAGGTTTCAAGGAAACGTGGGAAGCACTAACGTAGGTTGGAGCCACCCTGGCTTAACTCTCCAGAGCTTATTTCGTTAAAATGAGAATGATAAGGCCTCCCTCACAGGGCTTTTATCTTTAATATTCCTACAGTGCCCTTATCACCAGGCTCTTTCCTGGGTGATTTATAAATATTTGTAATAGCTCTGAGGGCAGATAGAATTATTGTTTCTGTTTTTTCAGCAAGGAAATTGGCATGGAGAGGTTAAGTAGTTCGCTCAAGTTCATAGAGCTGGTGAATGTTACAGGGGTTCAAGCCCAGGGTCTCACCTCCTTTAACTCAGGCTGTGGTGCCAGAAAGTGTGTTCTCACCATTCTGTGAGGTGCTCTAACTGAAACCAAAATATTTATCGACCACCACACGCGATAAGAGTCCTTGCCAGATGACAGATTGGAAAAGTAGACTTGGACCTTTTTAATGGGTTGATAGGCCAAGAGTGCACACAGTTGAAAGTCAGAGACTGTGCACTGTGGATTTTCCTGCTAACTGCTCATTTCTTCCACTAGACACTGACTTAGCTCGGCAGATGCCACTCGCTCCTCTCTCATTTCTTGGTTGCTTGCTGTGTTCTCTCTGGCTTGCCCAGTCCCTCCGCCAGCAGCTCCCAGTATTCTCTCTCCACCCTTCCTGACTGACATGCTCTTAAATGTTCTCTCAATCATTTTTTCTGGCTGTGTCTCAGGTGTGGCTGCTCTTCTCTCAGCCACTTCCCTGGTTCCAGGCCACCTCTTGTCCCCACCTCTCTCTCTTGTTTGTCTGTTTGTTTATTTGTTTTTTGAGACAGGGTTTCTCTGTGTAGTTTTGGTGCCTGTCCTGGAGCTCACTCTGTAGACCAGGCTGGCCTGGAACTCACAGAGATCCGCCTGGCTCTGCCTCCCAAGTGCTGGGAATAAAAGGCGTGTGCCATCACTGCCTGGCTTGTCCCTCTCTTTTATTGTAACTTTACCAAGTGTCCTGGCTCAAACCCATAATCCTCCTTACCCCCACCTTTTCCCCCCTGGGGACTGCACACCTTTCAGAGAACCCAATGAGGTCCCTCCTATCTCTGGTACCGTCCACTCCTTAACTTTTGTTTGGCATTTGACTTTCTCCTCCATGCTGGATGGAATGGCTCTCCAGTCATCAAGGCCCTATTTAATTGCTGAAGACAACAGCATCTTTGTAAGCATCACCTTTGCTGTGGCCTGAGGCCAGCTCTTGCCTGATTTCCTCTGCCCTCTGCCTCAGTGACCATGTCTCTTTTGCAAACAGCCTCACTACTCTCAGCTTCTCAACACATTCATGCCATTACCCAAGAACATCATTCTCCTGCCATCTTCATGCCTTTCCCTGGGCAAATATCTTCTCCTCCTCCTCTTCTTCTTTTGTTATGTACATTGGTGTTTTGCTTGCCTGTGTACCTCATGTACCTGGGGCCTACAGAGGCAGGCCAGAAGAAGGTGTTAGATCACTTGGAACTGGAGCTGTAGATGGTTCTGAGCCACCATGTGGTGCTGGGAATGGGATCTGGGTCCTCTGAAGAGCAGCCAGTACTTTTAATCACCAAGCCATCTCTCCAACCCCCGAATCTCCCTTCTAAAAAACTGCCCTCTTGAAACACTGCTATAAAATGGTACCCACATTTCTTATATTCTCAACCCCTTACCTGCTTTAGGCATGTCACTAGTCACCCACCCCACCCTATAGAGTATTTCCATGAGGGAAGGTCTTTCTTTTCATTTCAGGGAGTAAATTGTGTAGCTATCATTGAACTGGCACATGGTAGTGGCTGCATGACTATTGGGTTACATGAGCGGATACTAGCGCCCTCTGCTCACACCTCCTTGCCTCTCTTCCCGGCCGTGCCTTCTCTTGCCTATTCTGACATGTGTCAGTGTCTGGGATGTAAACGTTCTTGACTCTTTTCACTCTTGGCTCACTTCTCTTCCTTCCCTCTCCCTCCTTCCTCTTTGTGACTTTGCCCCACCCTGCTGACCAGCTAGGTGCTCCTACCTCTTTCACGTGTGTGAGTCCTAGAATGTCCACGTCAGAAGAAACCGGGTTCCTTTCTGTGCTTGGGGCCAGCTCTCCACATTGCTTGTCTGGACTATTCAACAGTATGGCGCGTGTATTCCACTTACTTACCTCTAATCCCATGTGCCTGTGTAAAACGATGCCAGAATTCTTTTCTAAAATGGAGATTTGACCATCATGTCCTCTTGCAGTGGACTAAACTCTGAAGTCTTTGGTGTGACCCACAGGCGCTCACGATGATCTTAAGGAACTTTCCACTGGCCCTAGGTGAACCAGGGACTTATGTTCTTTCCCTGCAGATAGCAAGATGAGCACCCAGATGCTGGCAGATCTTGTATCTCAGCAGGATCAGGTGAGGCAGGAACAGCTAAGAGTTTCTCAGTCACTGCAGGATAGGCAGGATGAGGGGACAGATGGTGTCAATCCAGCACTATGACAAATGACAAAATGACCTTTCCTTCAAAGACAGGGACTCTCTCCTGAGGAATGTTAGGAAATATTTTTCCTTGACATGTGTCTACTTCACAGGAAATAATGGTAATACTTGCCATTTACTAAATACAAGTTGCAATTCTAGGCACCTTGTACATCAATTTCACACCTGGAGAAACTAAGGCACAATGAGGTTATGTAAGTCTCTGTTGGTCTTACAGGAAAGGGGTAACCAAGGGTTATGATTTGTGTAATATGATTTCAATGTTAATAAGAAAACACTGGAAAATCTGAATATCTCATGGGGGGTGCTGGAATGGGAGGAGTTTTAGCTCCTCCTTTTTTCTCCTTAATGTCTAGTTTCTTAGTAACTGGTTGGCGTGAAAAGGGTCCCATGCATGAGGGAAGTTAAGAAAATACAGGGGAGCATTCATGGAAGAGTTAGTCCTCCTGAAGAGTATTTTATGTGACTGAACACAGATCCAAGGAATATTGTGGAAATGAGATGGCAGGGTAAGGAGGGAAGTGGAGGGAGAGATAGGGAGATGAATCTCAAAGGCAAATGGAAGTTCACTGTGGCTTTGCTCCCTGTGAGGCCAAGGATGTCATTCATTACAAGATACTCCTTGGGTGTGCCAATGATCCTTCACCCATTGTCTTCTCTTATTTCTTATTTTAAAAGAAGAATGAATGAAGACTTCTTCATATTGGAATTCTCCTTTTATTGGGGATCTACCCAAAAGACTTTAATTTTTGGTAATGATTATGGAAAAATCCACTCAATGATTTACTTTATGCTGGGGAATGCTCTAGGCACTTATAACATATTTTCTCATTTAATCTATAATCTCCATGTTAAGAAGCACTATTTTTTCATTTTAAAATGTAGATGCTGAGGCATAGAGGGGTTTGGGTAATGTTCTCAAGATTCTCTTACTAAGTGAGGAAGACAAAGTTTAAAACCAGGTTAGTCTGAATCCAAATAGTCACACAAAGAGGGTCTGGGAGAAGACCAGTATTTTAGAAGACTCTCTTGATTTCTGGATGGGATGACTGAATCTGAGCAAGTGGTCCAGAGCTAGAGAGGCAAGTGTGAGCTCAAGCTTTGGGTCTGTGAGGAAGGATGGTAGGTGAGTGGCCAGAGAGATGGGCAGGTTGAAACCACATTCTTAACATACATTCTTTAAAATTAAAAAATTCATATATAAAAATTTATATATATACATATATATATGTATATATATTAGTGTATTTGTGTGTGAGTGTGTGTCACCACAGGAATATAGAGGTCAGAGGATGACTTATAAGAATTGTTTCTCATCCTTAACCATGTGGGTCTTGGGAATCCAACTCAGCTCATCAGGCTTGGTGGCAAGAGCTTTACCAGCTGAACCTGGCCTGACATAAATTTGTGGCAGATTAGATGGTGTTTTGCTAGTAAATCAGTAGCCCCTGGCTAGTTGTCTGTGTGCTCGTGGCTATAGCAGGACTATTTGAATGGGAGCAAGGATCGGTGGGCAGATGTCCAAAGCTTTGTATTCTGCAGGGTCCTATTACAACGTCAGGTAGACTCAAACCTGTAGGAGTCTGAAACCCAGAGCAAGCACGGTGACTCTTTCAGATCACTATCTGTGCTTTTTTTTACTATTTGTTTTAAAAGTTCTGTTTAATTAGTCAAAGCTTCTTACTTGGTTGTCAGAAGAAATTAAGGGTATATCTATTAGTGAATCAGAACCTCTTGGGGGACAGTTGGAATGTGGGTTAGTTGGGTGTGGGGCAGTTGAGTTGGGGGTCAGTTGGGGTGGGGGACAGTTGGGGTGGGAGGGAGACAGTTGGGGTAGGGGCACTTGGAGTGGATGGAAGTTGGGATGGGGAACAGTTGGACTGTGGAGGCATTCCTGGTCCATGGAAGTTTGTTAAATGAATGGGAAAAACTTCTAAATTCCCTTGACCCCAAATAATTCTATATATTGTATATTTATTGTATTTCTATTGCTTATTGTCTGAAAAAAATGTATGATTGTACTGCCTCTACATCAATAGTTTCAAATGAATTCTGCTTATGAGACAAACCACACCTCTAAAATTTATACTCAGTTGTCCTTTTGCAAACACAAGTTATAAAATCTACTTTTCTCCCACACTATCTTCTAATTTAAAAGAATTAGTCTTTTCACCTTTAGTTAGATTTGGCTCTTTTAATAAAGCTTTGTTTATAATTCTGAGAACAAATGAAAATTTCATGATTAAGTAAATCTGAACACCCAGGTTTAGATCAGTTCACTAAGAGAAACTGCAAAATGTTCTGAGATAAAAGAGACCACAGGATGGGAACAAGTGATAAAAACCGTTATCTCATTGAACAAATAGAAGTGGATGCAAGAGCTAAATGGGATGATCACATCACAGTCTCCCTGTAGCTGGGTTGCCAGTATAACTTGATCAATGGAGCAGACTAGTTCAATGGATGCTGGCCCCCTAGTATCTGAGAACATGTGTGTGTGTGTGTGTGTGTGTGTGTGTGTGTGTGTGTGTGTGTGTGTGTATATGTGTGCGTGCATGTGTGTGTCCATTCTGATTGTAAAAAGATATCTTTTAATTAAAGAAGCTGAAAACATGATTGTTTCCCAAAAATTGGAAGCCAAGGTATAGACACATGATTTGGTCTCTGGCAAAAACAGCTAGCCAGCACATGCTTGCAGCTGCCTGCTGGCGAGGGACAGAGCAGAGGCTATGCCCATTCTTCTCTGGAGAGAGGCAAAGCCAGCATCCAGATGTCAGAGACAACAGAAGTTATTCTGGGCTGGTTGGAAGGACACAGCAGAATCTGGGCCTGCTCTAGTGGCACTGGTGGCTTCACCAGAACATCTTTGTAAAGTGTGATTTTGGACATGCTCTTGTCTGTGGAGCCACCAAGGCTGGCTCTCACAGATATTTTGTAAGGTACTCTGTATCCTGTTATTGGATCCATTCCCCTTCAGCAAGCTGTAATTATCCATTATTTGCAGTGGAGTCATGCACCCTAGTGCCATGACACACTAGCTCAGGATCCTCACACTCCATCCTCCTGTGGCTGCTCCCTGGGAGTGCCACTGGAATAGATTTCATTTTGTCTTATATTATATTTTAAAAGCTTTATATCAGTGTTTGAGATCATGCACCATATCTCATTAATCTTTGCATCCCTCTGTCAATGCTCTGGATATTGCCCAAAATGATAAAGTTAACTTGAGTAGGATACAAGTAGACAAATGGGCTTCTGAAGCTGATGTAGAACAATATCAGCCAAGCTGCCCTGATAGAGGACTGACTGGAGAACTCTAACTAATGCCCATAGAATGCTCCAAAGCTATACTCTCAGAGTTAGGACTTTGTCAGTGAGATATTTCCCGTGAGGCTCTACCTCTTGGGGCCAGGTTACTGGTCAGTAATGGCCAGAATGACATCAGCAAACCTTCCTCTTAGAATCTCCCACCAACATCCATTCACTAAGCAATAAATAATGTGTGCATGGAGTTAGTGACACAGGAGCTGCCTCAAATTCTACTTAGCCCTTGAAGGTCGTATTTGAAGGTCACATGTAAGTATTGGGTGAAATGTTTGTGTGGCTGGGGCCGGAAGTGTGATAATCTGAGCCAACCTCTCATGTGCTTCAGTACAGTGATGGGGCCTGCTAACCTGGACAAGGAGTGTACAGTTCTAGAATTGTACACGATTCTAGAATCTGAAGTAAGGAAAAGGAGAGGTCACATAATTACCTCAGATTTTGTGGAAGGAAGAAGGAAGGCATTATGAATCACACACCAAGGGACGATTGTTTTAAAACTGCATATAAAGTGGGCTTTGGAAAGCACCAGATGGCCCCATGGCCAAAAGATTTACATCTTATTTACTTTGCTTAACTTAATAGCAAAATTAGTATGTATTCCTTCTGCCTTTGAAAAACATTTACCAGCAGGTGGACTGGATGGAAGAAGAATAGGAAAGAGGGGAAGAGAGGTCCAGAAGGAAAGAAGTAACCTCGAATCTCATTTGGCTGGTTGGGAGGCTCAGGCCAGAGCAATAATTTGCCTTGTAAAACCTGGACAGCAGAGAACTCTCTGTGTGGCTGGAGAATGAGCTACAGAAGCTGATAAAAAGAAAATGCTAGGAAAAACAATGCATTTTGCCCAATCAATTCAGCATTTGATAAATACTTGTTGGATGAATAAAAGTATTTTTCTGTAAGTACTCTTGGTTTGGCCAAAAGTCCACAGAAGGTCTCCTGGCTGGCATTGCCTTTTTCTTGGGTACTGTCATGGAAAGGAACCACGGACTCTTTTCCTATTTTCTTCTCTTCATGAGATTAACCTCCAAAGGGTTGAAGAATACTTTTAGGCCTTGGACATAAAACTCCCTCTACTTTATCATGAGCTTTGGCTACAATGCTGTCAGAAGCACCGTGGCTTGGGTCTTGGGCCTTGAGTGAGGCCTTTCTTCTGGAATCTCCTACCCTTGACACAGGTCAGTATAACAGGGCCATGCTAAGGTCCAGCTGGTACATGGCAAATTAGTTCTACTGCCTCTGTGTTTTCTGACACATTCTCAACTACCTTTGGGGACCCTGTTAGTGGCAGGTGCTATAGCTACCACCCCTGTGCAGGCTTGGGATAGTGGGGTACTGTCAGCCCACCCTACCACTCTCTCATATGTAGTGACAAGGTGATCCAGATCTCAGAGGCCCTGTGGTGCTTCCGCATTCTGCCTGGCATGGGGAGAGACTTGCCTCCTTATCTTCCTTCTGGACAGGCACCATCTATTCTGTTTTCACTGGATCTTGCTAGTACTGGGGCATTAAAGCCTCCTGGGGTTTGTGTGTGGATGTTTTGCATCCACAGCTCCAAGCATATAGAGTGGTCTTGGTGAGCACCTGACTCCTGATTCATTCTAAAGTCTGCATCTCTAAGATCTCATGGGCATCGAGAAGGAAGTGTGAGCTCCATAATATTGGCAGAGCATCATGCAATGGAGTGAACATATCCAGGAAAAGTTGTATACAAACACCACCCAGTTGTCTTTGAGATACCACACCATAATAAAAGTTGTGATCAGGAGAAATTGCAAAGTTCTCAGTGAGACTGCTCATTGTCATTGAATTTTCTTGTTGTTGGCTTTAATGTTGGAAACATAATACAAAGAGGAACCTTAATTTCATGTAACTCTATGACATTGTCACTGTCCTCTCATGTCAAGGAACTCGCTGGTATTGTTCATTGCTGATGAAGCGTCACATTTGTGTTGGTAAGTGTATTTCATTGCTATAACTGAGATTTGACCTTGGTGGTTTATAGAAATGGCTTTTTCCTGGTGTGCAATGGAGTTTGGAGATTGATCAGCCTGTGCTGTGGGGTAGCTTCAAGATGTCATTGAACCCAGACTCCTGGCTCATCTGCTTCATTACCCTAGTGCTTAGCTTTCTTAGGCTACAAGATGGTGGCATTTCCTCTGGGTATCGCCTCCATCCAAGAAGAAAGGGGTGCGTGGTGAGCCAGTAGAAGCAAATGCAGTGCCAAGGGGTTGTGTCGGCTGGACCCACCCTTCCCCATCAGGACAACAAATGATTTTTCCTGAACATT
Source organism: Onychomys torridus (assembly GCF_903995425.1). Classification (NCBI taxonomy): domain Eukaryota; kingdom Metazoa; phylum Chordata; class Mammalia; order Rodentia; family Cricetidae; genus Onychomys; species Onychomys torridus. The sequence continues at coordinate 128,692,727 of NC_050448.1, forward strand.
TTCAGATTTTTCTGTATATTTATGGAGATAGGATTTGCTAGATAGACTGGGGTAGCCTGGAGCATATGACCGTCTTCCCTTAACTTTTCAATTCCTGGGTATAGGCAGTATTACCACCATACCTGACTAGTTTTCCTAAAATCTGAGTTGAGCATGTTTCTATTTTCATGTCTTTGGCCAAGATAGGAGAAAATGGCCATTCTATTGGTTCTGATTATCAGTGAGAAATGTGGGGCATTTGTTTTGGATTAGACAACTGGTATTTCTGTCCCCCCTCCTCAGGCTTTAACATATATGATAAAATCTCCTTCCAAATTCATTAAATCTTTTGCTTCTTCAGTGATTCATCAAAGGTTATTTCAAACTCCTGATACATACAGTAGATATCACCAGATTTGGGGTGACTATTGATGATGTGGTCATTGTGTGGAAAGTAGTCCTTGATTTTAGACGTCTTGTTTAGCTTTGTTTTCTACCAGACTCTGAATTGTGGTGATTGACAGGAAGATCAGAAGGAGGGTGTGGGCTTTACTTTCCTCCTGCACCCTCACGCCTGCCCCCAAATCACACACTATCACAAACAGTAGGATCCCAAAGCAGATCTTTAATGGTGAGTGAGCACATGAGCCAAGCTTGGCAGGCTGGGACTCAGGCAGTGTTCTGACCTTAGGATTTGACCCTTTCCTGTTTGTTCGTTCTTTCTCTAAAGAGGTGGCGTGGCAGTAGATGTGCAAATGTGCTTCATGAGGCTCTATCAAGGGTGAGTAAGAAGATGTATGATAAATATTTCTTGCCCAGCAGAGACATTTACAATGTGCATGCGATTTTCAGTTTCATTATCTTCTCTACTCCAGTTCCCATCTCTGCAGCCCCACCACTGACCTCTGCCTCAGTGATGGCAGACATCATTAAACCCACCCCCACTAGGTGGATAAATGGAAGCTCAATGGTTCATAATTGACCTGGGCTCACACAAATGATGTGTGTTAAAGCTTGATGGCTCTGTAAAGAACAGGTATACAAGTCTTCTTTATTTATAACCGCCCTTTCTTCCCAAAAAGCTGTTTAAGGAGGTGAGCAATCAGCATTGTTTTAATACGCATACTTTGAGAAACACATACTCAAAATAGCTATAGACAGTTTAAAGATAAATGTGTTTTGATCTCCTGAGAGAAGGTGTGTGAGCTCTCTGAAGGGGTTTAAAGAATGTGAAGCAAAAGTAATTGAAATAATGTAAAGTAGGCAATTTTTTTAAACAAGTGAAGGTTTTAAACTCTAAAATGGAGGGCCTGGGAGATATGGCATAGTGCTTAACAAGCACCTGCTGCTTCTGCAGAGGACCAGAGTTCTGTTCCCAGCACCCACATAGGAAGGCCCATAGCTACCTATAACTCCAGCTCCCGGGGATGATGGCCTCCCAAGTACACATACTAATCCCTAGACACACACACACACACACACACACACACACACACACACACACACACACACTCATGTACACATTCCCACACCCTAGACTTCTGTCTTATGATTTCTTTTTCTGCGAAAAGACACCATGACCACGACAACTCTAATAAAGAGAACATTCAGTTGTGGTGGCTCACTTACAGTTTCAGAAGTTCAGGTATTATAATCATGAATTGAAGCATGGTGGTGTGCAGGCAGATAGACAGCTACAGCTTGCAGGCAACAGGAAGCTGACTGACAGTCACACTAAGGGAAGCTTGAGCCAAAGAGACCTCAAAGTCCACTCTCACAGTGACACACTTCTTCCAACAAGGCCACACCTCCTAAAAGTGCCACTCCTTTTGGGGGTCATTTTATTTTAAACCACCACATTCCACTCCCTGGTCCCCAAAGGCTTATAGCCACACCATAATGCAAAAATGCATTCAGTCCAAGTTCAAAAGTCCCCATAGTCTATGACAGTCTCGATTTTTTTCAAAGTCCAGAGTCTCTTCTGAGATGCATGGCAAATCTTAACTGTAATCCCCCTGCAAAAATCAAAATACAGAATACTTCCAACATATAATGGCACAGGATATATATTACCATTCTAAAACATAGGGAAAGGAGCATAGTGAGGAAATACTGGACCAAATCAAGACCAAAAACCAGCTGGGATAACTTTAAACTCTGCATCCTCATGTCTGATGTTAAAACACTCTCCACATCTCCAACTCCATTCAGCTTTGTTGATTGCAGCACACTTCTTTCTCTTGGGCTAGTTCCACCCCCTGTTAGCAGCTCTCCTCAGCAGGTACCCCACGACTCTGGCATCTCCAACATCTTGGGTTCTCCAAGGCAATCCAGACTTCAACTTCACAGCTTCACACAATGGCCTCTCTACTAGGCCTCCATTCAAGGACATCTCAGACACATGCCTGGTCTCAGTGGATTTATTCTATAACTTCTTTCTTCTATCCTTTACTCTAGATCAAGAACCACATGGCCAAAGCTGCCAAGTTCTGCTGCTTGCTGGAGCTGGACCATGGCCCCTCATTCAGTGACATCTTGGTCAGCTTTCTCTCTTTCACTGCCTAAGCCTGGCTGTCCTGAAACTTTCTCTGTAGACTAGGCTGCCTCAAACTCAGAGATCCACCAGTCTCTGCCTTCTGAGTCCTTGGATTAAAGGTGTGCAACACCACCCCCACTCAGCTCTAAGCTTTTCTTTAATTCCTTTTCAAAAACTGGAAACTTAGGTGGGTGGGCTCTTACCCTGAGGTCACTACTTCTTTTATTCCCTTTCTTAATCCATTTATCTCCTTGAATATAGAATTTAGCTTTATTCCACTTCCTGATGCTCTTTTTCTCCACAAAATTTACATTTTGTAATTTACCCTGCTCAACTTGCTCCTTTTCATTATATTTGTTAAAGTTATCATTAAAAACCACATGTCAGAGTCTATACTATGCTGTTTTGAGATTTTTCTCTGCCAATGAAATTAATACCCAATTCTTCACTCTAATCTCAGGCAGACTCTTCGGACAAGGGCAAAAAGCAGCCACTTTCTTCATCCAAAATATCACAAGAACAATCTCTAGGCAACATACTAAAATATTTTACCGCTAAAACTCTTGAATGAGAAACCCACAGTTTATCAAATCACACTCAGCACCACTGTCTTTCATGCTCCTACTAGGATAGCCCAGTAAGCAGCAGTTAAAACATTCAATTGCTTTTCTAATCCACAGTCCCAAAGTCCATGTTACTCCAAACAAAAACATAGTCCAGCTCATCACAGCAATAACTAGTCTCCTGGTACCAACTTCTGTCTTTATTAGGGTTTCTATTGAAGTGAAGAGACACTGTGACCATGGCAACACTTACAAAGGGAACATTTAATTGGGGTGGCTCCCTTACAGTTTCAGAGGTTCAGTCTGTTATCATGATTACAGGGAGTATGGAGGCCTGTTGGTAGATGTGGTGCTATGTCTTCCAAACAACAGGAAGTTGGCTGACAGGCACATTGAGGGAAGCTTGAGAAAAAGAGATATCACAACCCACCCACATTGACACACTTCCTCCAACAAGGACTCACCTCACAATAGTGAAATGCCATTTGGGGGCCATTTTCTTTAAAACCATCACAATATGGATACACACTCATATACATATACTTAACCTTAGACATATAAACACATTCATGTACATATACTCACCCCTAGACATATACACACTCATGTCTACATACTCAAACCTAGACATATAAACACTCAAGTAAACATACTCAACCCTAGACATATAAACATATTCATGTACATATACTCACCCCTAGACATACACACTCATGCACATATAATCACCTCTCGATATATATACACACTCAAGTTCATATCACCCATAGACATAAACAAACTCCTACATATATATATATATATATATATATATATATATATATATATATATACATGACATACACAACTCATATACACATGATCATCCCTAGACATATACACACACTCATATATGCATATTCACACACACACATATAAACTCATGTACATATACCCATCCTTGAAATATATACACATACACATAGACTTACACACATACTTATGCATTTACTTACACATAGACATATACGTACACTCAAATACATATACTCTTTCCTATATACACCCATGTGCATATATTCACACATACACATACACACACACTCATGTATACATACTGACCCCTAGACACATATACACACTCAGGTATACATCCTCACACATAGACAAATCCCATGTATGTATGCTCACCCCTTGACATATACACAAACACATGTAAACATACTCACCCATAGATATATGTACATGCTCATGTACTCAATCTCCTAGGCATATACACTCCCATGTACATATACTCATCCCTTGACATACACTCATTTACATATACTCATCCATAGACATATATTCACACTCATGTACACATACCCCTAGACACATACACACACTCATGTACATAGACTCACACATAGACATGTTAACACACCCACACATATATTCAGCCCATATATAAAAATACACTCTCATGTACACATACATTTCTAGATTATACACACACACATTCATTTAAACAAACTCACCCCTAGATATATACACACACTCATTTATAAATACACATAGACTTACACAAATCATGTACACATATTCATGCCTAGACATATGTGCACACTCATGTACATGTGCTAAAGCATAGACATATACACATACTGGTGCACATACTCACACCCAGATGTATAAATACATACTCAAGTACACATACCTCTATTTTTATTCACACACTAATTTAAACACACTCACTCCTAGACATATACAAATACTCATGTACATATACTCAACCCTAGACATATACACTCTCTCATGTATGTATACTCACATATAGAATATGCACACTCTTGTACATATAGTCACACAGTCACACCCACATATATATAAACACAAAATCATGTACACATGCCTCTAGAATTATACACATACACTCATGTACACAAACTCACACCTTGACTTATTCACAGGCATGTATTTGTACTGACCCCTAGTCATATACACAATAATGTATATATACTGAACCATAGATATATACATACCCACTCATGTACACACACTCACTTGTAGACATCTACATACATACTCATATACACATTCTCATTCCTAGACAGATACTTCCTCATGAATATATACTCACCCCTAGATATACACACACGCTCATGTACATATACTCAACAATAGATATGCAGAATCACACATTAACATGTGCTAAATCATTGACATATTCTCACAATCGTATATATATACTAACCCCTAGACATACACATAGTCATATACATACTAACCTCTGGACATATATAAACACTCATGTGTATTCACTCACACATAGACACACACACACATATACATATATATATATTCACCCCTACAGATGTACACACACATTTGTGTCCATATATTCACCCTTAGACATATGCACACACTCATGTACACATACTTACGCATAGACATACAAACACACTCATGTACACACACTCATGTATACATATTTACCCTTAGGCTTATACACATAGGTATGTACTCACATGTATATATACTCACACATAGGTATGTACACACACTCTTATCCATATACTCACCCCTAGACATGTACATACACTTATATACATATACCTATACATAGACTTATATACACTATTGTCTAAACACTCACCCTTTGACATATACAAACACATTCCTGTACATATATTCACATATAGATACATATACTAAGTCATATACATATACTCACACTTAACATACACACACACTCATGTACACAAACTCACCCATAGACATACAAACTTACTCATGTACATATACTCATATATATACATATATAAATTCACATATACTCATGTATATATACTCACCATTAAATATAAACACACACTCATGTACACATACTCACCCTTGACATTTATACACACTCGTGCATATACTCACCCCTAGACATACAGACACATACTCTCATGTACACAAACTTATTCCTGACATAGACACACTTGTGTACACATTCTCATACAAAGACACATACACACAATCATGTATACATACTCACACATAGACATATACACACAATCATTTACACATACTCACACATAGATGTACAAGGAAACTCACGTACACATACTCACCCCAGGCACATTCACACACTCATGTACATAGACTCACACATACAAATAATGAAACCATTATTCAGAATTTTTCTCAAATGAGTTAACAAGTGGCTTTCTTGAGGTCTTCTTTTTAGCAGTTCTCATTGGTAGCAGCTAGTCCTGGTGATCCACGGAGAGACTAGACCACGTGGCTGCCGCACTGACTGTGCCTTTGTGCTGAAACTTCTCTAAACTCTGAATTCGTTGCACGTCTGCTTATTTACTTCAAAATAACAACTGACACTCTAAAATTCACAAGTACTTTCACACACAGGCTTTCATTTATTTCTCACAACAAATGGCTAATATCGTATGCACATTTTCTAAGAGGAATTTATGGTGTTTATGTGGTGGGTTGCGGATGGAGAGCTGTGTCCTGTTCTGGAGCACTTCTACCTGGTTTCTAAAGTCAGACTTAGAACTCAGTGAATACTGCTTTCTCTCTTTCTTGCCCATCAATGCACAAGCCTCAAAGGCTGCTGAGTTTCACTTTCAAATCCGAGTTGTTCTTGGTTCCCATCTCATCACCTTTTCAGTTTAGAGTCTTTAGCATTTATCTGAATTATTATGGATAGTGTTCTTCTTCTGAGACAAGGTCTCAAGCTGCCCCCAGACTTACAAGGCAGCAGAGGGTGATCGTGAACTTCTCAAACCCCTAACCTCTATCTGGGTCCTGGGGCTGCAGGTGTACAGCACCACACCCTGTGTTCTGAGGTGCTGGGCTACATGCTTGCTAGGTAAGCAAGCACTCTGTTAACTGAGCCACATTCCTATTCATATCCCCCAGCCTCTCCTTTTCCTTTTCCTTCCCTAACTCTGATGTCAGACCAGAGTGGGGAGAGCGAAATCCCTAGCCTGGAGCCTTCCACAGCTCCCTGTCCTCCACACCCCCATCCCTCACACCCTCCTGGCCTCCATGTGCCCATCCCCCACAGCACTGACTCCAAGACTTCACCACCATGTCCATGGTCCTCTCACTCTGTTCCTGTCATCTCCTACGCTGAAAGGGGTGCCTGGAGCCTTTCTACAAATAGCACATTGACACCTGCAGATGTGGATGTGGGCATTCATACAGCCACTGCACACTCTGTGTTCCTTTCCTTCCAAAGACTTGGGAGAGAAATTTTGGTTCAAGATTTGGAAAATTCTTGGTAGAGTCTGGGTCTGAGATTCATGGGTCTAAGTAAGATGTATTATGCTGAAAACAACTAGTTTATCTAAAGGAAAAAGTTGATGAAATGCTGAATTAGATATACTAGCCATGCTTCTCCAGAGCATACGTTTTAAAACATAAGTGATTATTACTGTGAAAAGCTTGTGTACTACTACTATAGCAAAGGTAAATCTGGTATGCTTTTGGAAGCACCTTTCCATGACAGAAATGCCATTGTATTTTGGACTGTATTCTACCATGTATTCCTGTCTTTAGGTGGACTAAAGGCTAGTTGTATAATTTACAGCATAAACAAAGACCCTTTTGTGTATAGAGTGAGTGTGTTGCTGGTACAGGACCAACAGGTGTAAAACCATTTCAGAACAACCCAGATATCCAGTCCTTCTGTGTGTCTGCTCACTCTCTTGTTACCACTTCAAGGCCTTGAGAAATTCTCGTGTGTTTCTAGGTTTTTGTACACACCATGTGACTCTAAGCCATAGAGGATTTGTACATCATGTTCTTGAGGCCTGGACACCCTTTATTAGTTCTCTTCTATACAACTCCTATGTAGTACTTCAGGAAGCCTTTCTAGGCTCCAAACTGTAGCAGAGACCCACTCTAAGAGCCTGGTGAAGATTCTAACCACACAGGAGTCTGATTTTCCCAGACTTTCCAAAACAGCAATTTCCTACTTGGGCTGGGTTTTGTTTGTTTGTTTGTTTGTTTTTGTTTGTTGGTTTTTGTAACATAGAGAGCAAGTCTCCTTTCATTTCCGTATCTTCTCTCCTTCCTTGTAGAAGCAGGGTACCATGCTGCTGAAGGCCTACCTTAGCAATGCCATGGGTATAACTCTAAACCTGCCCGTTTGTAATTAGTGCAAGCGGAATGTAGAAAACCTGTAGTGGGTAGCCATTCCAGCCTTGGCCTGGAAGTTCCAACCCCCATTGAGGCTTCAGTAATGGTCACGCCTACAAGGTGGGGCTGAGAGAAGACACTGAAGACCCAGGATCGAGATGAAGGGATCTCTTGGTTCCAGGACCCTGGACACTGTAGGTAGAGGGTGGAGAGTTCTCCAGAGAACGCTGCCGGACTGCGCCATACCTTTGCCAGACCCTACAACCGACCTATCCCTTCATTTATAAGTTACCCCACAAAATAAACCTCCCTTTTAACTACATGGAGTGGCCTTAATAATTTCACCAATATCTGACCTCCATGTGCACGTGCACACATGTATGCTCCCAGACATGCAATGCACATGTATATGTCCCCAGACATGCAAACATGCACATGTACTTGAAATCCCTGTTGTTTATGGCATGGTCTTATAGCTGCTCTAATAGACTGAGATAATACCCCCAAATTTATAAATTCAGGAGAATTTTTAATCTGTCCTGTTTTATATGAGTTTAAAAAGGAGAGATGATTCTAAGATTTGCGCAGAACCTCAAGAAGTCATGGACAAGCAAGCCAGTCTTAATGAGAACATAATTACTAATCTCAAAATAATTTTAAAGCTATAGTAAGCCAAAAAGTGTGGTCCCTGCATGAAGACATCCATGGGGATCAGCAAAACAGAATAGAGAGCCCAGAGATAACCCCGGGGAGAGCTCAAATGACCTGTGGCAGAAGGTCTAAGAATACATGTGGAGCAAGGAAGAGCTTGTCAACAAACTGCAGTGTAGAAGCTGGGGTTAGACTGCAGTGTAGAAGTTGGGGTTGACTGCAGTGTAGAAGCTGGAGTTAAACTGCAGTGTAGAAGCTGGGGTTAGACTGCAGTGTAGAAGCTGGGGTTAGACTGCAGTGTAGAAGCTGGGGTTAAACTGCAGTGTAGAAGCTGGGGTTGACTGCAGTGTAAAATCTGGGGTTAGACTGCAGTGTAGAAGCTGGGGTTGACTGCAGTGTAGAAGCTGGGGTTAAACTGCAGTGTAGAAGCTGGGGTTGACTGCAGTGTAGAAGCTGGGGTTGACTGCAGTGTAGAAGCTGGGGTTAGTTATGGTGTCTTAGGGTTTCTGTTGCTGCAACAAAACACTGCTACCAAAAAGCAAATTGGGAGGAAATGGTTTATTTCACTTACACTTCCACATTGCTGTTCATCACAGAAGGAAGTCAGGACAGGAACTCAAACAAGGCAGGAACCTAGAGGCAGGCCATGGAGAGGTGCTGCTTACTGGCTTTACATGGCTTGCTCAGCCTGCTTTCTCAAGGCCACCAGCCCAAGGATGGCACCACCCACCATGGGTTGGGACCTCCCCATTAATTACCAATTGAGAAAATGCCTTAGAGCTGGATTTCATGGAGGCAGCTCCCCAGTTGAGGCTCCTCTCTCACTGATGCCTCCAGCCCATGTCAGGTTGACACAGAAAACCAGCCAGTACACTCCCTTATTTTACAGTGTACACAAAAGTCAGCTGAAATGGATTAAACATGCAAATGTAGGACTGAGGCAATGAGACTTAGGGGAACTTTGTGATGCTGGTCTTGGCAATGGCCTCATGGATGTGACACCAAGAACAGAGGAAGTGAAATAAAAATCAGAGGTGATATAAAACAAGAGGGACTGGTCAAACTAAAGAGCTTTCAGCCAGCAAAGGGGATGGGGGGGGATGGGAGTGACCGATAGGATTGGAGGGAAGTTTCCCATCATGCATCTGAGGACAAACTAATCTCTGAAGATGATTAAGGAGCCCCTGTAACTCAGTAGTGAAAATAACTATCAAAACCTATGGAAACTTTAAAAATCCCAATTAAAATGAGCTAAAAATTCAACCACAAATGCAAAGACCACAAATGGCCAATAGGCATATGGAAGCTCTCAGTGTCAAGAGTGACAGAGTAAATGCAGATCAAGTCACAGTGAAGTGTGTCCTCAGTGTGGTTCTAGAAGAAAAGATAAGTGGTCCTTTATACTGGTTGTGGGGCTAAAAAATGGTAAGCTCGTGTGGAATCTTGAGGATGTGCAAATAACTTATTGTTCATAGCTGATAATAGGCAGAGTGTAATGGCAGTATGTACATGTCATCCCAACACTCAGGGGACTGAGAGAGGAATGCCATGGATTTTAGGACAGAGCAAGCTATGTAGTGATACCTTGTTGCAAAGAAAACAAACCAACAAAACCCAAAAAGAGAATATAAAAATATTCTCTCTCTCTCTCTCTCCCTGTGTGTGTGTGTGTGTGTGTGTGTGTGTGTGTGTGTGTAATTGAATACTGTTAAGCCTTTAAAAGAAAGAATGAAATGCTGTAATATGTACCAGCATAGCTTAACTTTGAAGGCATTGTGTAAGGGAACATAAGCCAGGTACAGAAAGACAAATTAAGCACGTTGTCATGTGGATTATCTACAATAGTCAGATTCATATAATTATAGTGAAAGCAGATCCTGGAGACTTGCTAACCAGTGGACATAAAGTTTATTTCAGGCAAGATAAATGCTCTTCAGACATGCCTGCATAGCACTGTTCTGTAGTCAATGGCAATGTGACTGACACTTAAAATCATGGTAAGGAGACAGATCTCATGCTGAAGAAATGAAGTAAACTGCCAGGAGAAATTCTGAATTAACAGATATTGGGGTTTAACTGGTCAGTGAAAGAGAAGCTTACAAGAAAAGTGGCATTGTCTTACCTTGTAATGAATAAATGGGTTATGAGTAAGATGTATGTTTCAGAAATAACCCATGGTGTAAGCAGTGAGAGCGCCAAGTCATTAGAAAGTCTTGAACTTTTAATGCTACTTGGTTTAAAACACAGAGATCTACCCCCTGAGCTCTGAAGCAGGGACAACAGCCGTGAGTCAAGAATTCATTGGTCACGTCCTCCAGTGGCAAACATGTAGGAATGAAGCCCTCTGTGAAGTCTTTTATAGAATGGAGACTGTGTAACACAGATGATCTCATTGTTCAATGAGGAATCTCACAGGGCCAGAGCATTGGCCTTTGGATTGAGGTAGTCTGACCTGCCTTATTAATGGGGCCATGGGAGTATTATGCTGATCATTAATAGCTCAGCTCATCACTCCCACTCCCCAAACCTTAATGCCTAAGTATTGAAAATTTGGTCCAACAAGAAAAGAGGGAATTTAATTAGATGATCCCTACAAAGCCAGAGAAAACACAAGTAGGAACCAAGGAGAGTAGAAGTAATCTTGGCCTAGGAGGCACCTAGAAGGGGAGAAAGAGAGAGAGAGAGAGAGAGAGAGAGAGAGAGAGAGAGAGAGAGAGAGAGAGAGAGAGAGAATTTAGATGGCAAGCCTTTGGCATGGGTGACCTGAGGACTTTGTATTAATGGCTAGTGAGTTATGGAAGGGTGAGGACAGATGGCAAGGGGCAGTTTATCCTACCTTTATGGTATATAAATTTAAAGAAGTAGCCCCTTTTTCTCTGAAGATAAAAAGAAATGTCTTCTGTTTGGTGTTTTCCTGTTTTCTTCAGTTTCTAAACAGGATGAATATTGCCAAACAGGTTCTAAAACTATCTAGGCACTCTTGGGAAAGGGAAAATTCAACATTGGTTGGAATCTCGGTACAATTGCAGTCTGTTATAGTCCAGACAAACTCTTCCAATGGTTAGCTAATGATTTCCATCAACTCAGTAGTCATGTTTTATATCTCTATAAACCTGTGTTAAAAAGAAAATGGTGGATTAAAAGCACAAAGGCTGCCAGCTAATGTTTGACACAGTGTCCTTGACTACCTGGGTATTATGTGCAGCTTTGAATGATTAACTGTCTTGGTGTTGGGTATGTAACATAAACCTGGTCACAATGATAAACAGGGCAAAGATCATGTATAAATAGGTTCCAATTGAGGATGATTAGTAAGACACATGAACTCAGGGCTCCCTTGCAACAGTCTCAAGCATCACTCTGCTTATGCAGAATTCACATTATCTTCAACACATGGCTGAAGAGCTGGCCTACCTTACACAGAGTTGTAGTTGCATATAGCTAAAATTATTTATAACTCATAGATTGAAGCATCAACATACAAATTTGGATGATCACAAAGTTTGTTTGAAGATGGTTCATCCATCCAGAGTTCCAAAGCTTTGCTCTGTCTACCCTGAAATTTAGTTTGTGAAGTTCGTTCTTCTGGAAGCAAGCCCCCATGTCTGCTAGAACCTTGTGTAATTCCAGGCCATGTTTGCAAGCTAATTTTAGTGGTTTTATTTTCAACAAATATGTGGGTCTGCTTTGTTGTGTTCTATGACATAGCCTAACCTAGTTATTCTAACCTAACCTCAGGGGAGGGGAGAGGTTCATTTGTTTTGTTGTGTGGAGATTGTGAGGTAGAAGATTCAGAGTGAGAATACCTTTTTATTTCACTGCATTCATAAAGGTTCTCAACCTGTGTTGTGACCCCTTTGGGGATCACATATTAGATATCCTGTATATCAGACATTTACGTCATTATTCATAACAGTAGCAAGATTACAGTTATGAAGTCACAATAAAATAATTTTATGGCTGAGGGACACTACAACATCAGAACTGGTTGAGAACCACTGCTCTAGAGGAACAAAATTAAAAGAATGGGTATATATTACAAAGAGGCTTTATTAGATTATCTTACAAACTGTTGGATGGGTAATTCAACAATGGTCATCTGCATGCTGGAAAGGCAGCAGCAGCAGTAGCAGCAGCAACAACAGCAGCAGCACAGTAGATGCCCTTACCAGGAAGGCACAAAGCCAAGTAGGCAAAGGCATCATTCTTTCTATCTGGGCCACTATAAGGTGTGACTTGCTCTAGGGGAAGGTCTTCATCAGTTACTACTTCCAGGAAATGCCCTGTTATCCCAACCAGAGGTGGACATGTCTCTTTAAGTTGATTCAAGACCCAGTTAAGTATCACAGTTTCCGGCTACCTTAACCAGACCACCTAAGGAGCTAGGATGGGACGTGGTGGCTGGAGGAACAGTTCTTCAGTGAGAGTAGGAGGTGAGGTCTCTCCAAATCAGTGCTTCTGATCCAGGATCCAAACAGTGACAGAAAGACAGTCAAGCTCTTAGTTGGCAGATGGGGTCTCTAGGGGGAGAGACTAGCATGTGCAAAGACCTTGAGGCCAGTGGAGTGCAGCAGGGGTGGGGATAAAGCCCGAAGGAGTGGTGGGTGAGTGGTGAACCATCATCATCAAGAGCATCTGGGGAGACAAAACAGGGAAGGAGGAGGAAAGCCTCTCAGTCAGGCTAGTGTGTGATCCTGAGCAGGAGACAATGGAGCTTCGGCTGGAGATGGGGCCTGGCACAGATAATCAGCCCCATGGTATCTGCTGAGTGATGGCACATGGCAAGCTGTAGTGGATAGCCATCTCAGCCTTGGCCTGCAAGTTCCAACCCCCATTGAGGCTTCAGTAATGGTCACGCCCACAAGGCCAGCCTGAGGGAGGAAGTGGAAGACCCAGGATTGAGAGGAGAGGCTGCTCTGGACGCTGGAGGTAGACGGAGCAGAGTTCTTGAGAGAACACCGCCGGACTGCGCCATACCTTTCCCAGACCCTGCAACCTATCCCTTCATTTGTAAGTTACCCCACAAAATAAACCTCCCTTTTAACTACGTGGAGTGGCCTTAATAATTTCACCAATAGCAGGCAGCTCTTCTCTTCTGTCTCTTGCAAAGGTATGGAAGCCTAAAGCTCAGGGCAGCACTGGTTCTCCCCATTGAGTGCACAGGCTGGGAGGAAATTAACAAAATTGGGAAAATGGCATCCAGTCAACCTCCCCTTACAAAGAGGGGCTGCCTCTGCACTGAACTAACATGGCTGAAATGCATGGAGAAGCTGAGGATGTGCAGCCTGGGTTTGGGGCAAATTAAAAGTGAATTTGTTCCAAAGGCTCTGAGCACATCTTTGCATACACTGATAGTGGTGGGCACTGTGGTGCCAGGCCAGGCTTTGCCTATCAGGATCCTGGGGGTGTGGGGAGGAAGGGTGCTTGATTAACCAGGGCACGTTGTCCTGTCAATCTTCTGCAGTGAATGTTTCCAGACACAGATGGAGCTAGGTGCTCCATCCCCATCAGTCATCTGGGCTCTCTCTTACAGCCTTTTCTTTCTCAATGGCTTCAGCTGTGCTGGCTTCAATTCCAGAAAATTCTCTTTCTGGTGGTAGCAATCAACAGGCCCGTGCTTACCTTTCATCATTCTGGGGACAAAGTAAAGAGAACCTTCCCTTTTTCAAGCATCCTCAGGAATTGCAACAGTAACACCATGTTCCCATCTGACCCGTTTGCCATGTGCATTGGGGAAGGCACGTGGGTTCTTTTTCAGCCCTCTTGGCCAATGGACCAAAAGCAAAGTAAACTGGTTTCCTAAAGGAAAATGGTAGGTTGTGGTATAAAATGATAAGAATACTCTCGTTAATGGAATAAAAATGTCCGTATAATGTACATATAAAGGAGGCTAAGCCTTTATATGTAGTATGTGGTATCTAATTTAATCTTCACAAAGACTGATGAGAACATTATTATTGTTGTTTCTACTTTGCTCAAGCTCTGGGAACTTGTCCAAGTCCTTTCTTTCCTCATGGCTGTGATAAAATGTCCGGAAGAAGCAGCTGAAGGAAGGGGGTTCACTGTGGCTCACTGTCTGAGGGTACGGGCTATCATGGTAGGACAGGCATGGCAGCTGGTCACACTGTATCTACACTCAGGAAGCAGAGGGAGGTGAATGGTGGTGCTCAGCTGCCTTTCTCCATTTGCTTCAGTCAGAGACTCTAGCCTGGGGAATGGTGCCACCCACAGGTTAACCATCATAGTAATAGCATAGTCTTCAGTGGCTTGTGAGGGACAGAGTGGAATAGTGCACAAAGACCAAGTGCATTGTGGGAACAGAGGGATGGGAGAAAAGTTCCAATGGAGGGTCCAGGCAGAGCCAGACTGGGGAGATAAGGGATGTGGGACCATAGGTGAGGCAGGACCACAGCGGGTGGAACGGGGGTGGGTGGGTGGATGGGGAGTGCAGAGACAGAGCACGAGGAATTCTCAGAAGAGAAAGCAGAAAGCAAAGCGTTCTCAAACTGGGAAAATGTTGACTACAGGAGGATGGAGTTAATGAGGCTTTACTCAGTTGACGACAGCTGTCACGTCATTTACTCCCTCTGCACACAAGTCAAAGCTGAGGTGGCACAAATGTTGCTGGAGAATTTAGGTCACATGTCTTCTTGATACCTCACTGACATGTTTGTGGAATCAAACAAACATTTCCCATCTGCTTTTCAATTTCCTTCTGTGAATCAGGATTGCTTTGTTTCCAGACCCCTCCCCCTCCGACGAGCAGAGCTGTGTATAATTATGCTGCACGTGAGTAGAAAACAGTCAAAACTCCAACTTCAGCCTTCAGAACATCCATTTTGTCATTCCGCATACACGTTTAAGCAAAGCCGATGTGTTGGTTACTTGTCAGAGAGCTGGGACAGAATGCTTGACCAACCGGCTCATGGGAGGAAAGGTTAAGGGTCGGGTCCACTGTGGCAGTGAAGATGTGGTGGAGCTCGAGGCAGCTGGTCACGTGGCATCCACAGTCAGGGGGCCAGAGAAAGGGAAGCTGGTGTCAGCTGGCTTCTAATTTTTATGTAGTCTGAGACCCGATCCCGTGGAATGGCACCACTCATATATAGGATGCGTCTTCCCACCAGAATTAACCTATTTAAATATTCGCTCACAGACATGTCTAGGGGTTTCTTTCCATGGTGATTGTAAATCCCATCAAGATGGTAGTCAAGATTTGCTAGCAGGGCTGTGGAATGAGGAAGTTACAGGAAACTTTCTGTGGCCCCTGGGTTGGAAGGAACAGGAACCTTTGCTCCTGTGTGCATGAAACCCTTTAGAGCAAGAGTCCTCTGGAGCTCTGGGTGTTGGGAGCTTCTAGGCTGATTTCTAGTTGCTAGCTGCGCTGCCCTGAAGACAGGCCCTTCCCTGGGACAAAGGCCCCTCCCCCAGAGACAGCCTCCTCCTCCGGAGACAGGCCCCTCCCCTGTAGACAGGCCCCTTCCCTGTAGACAGGCCCCTCCCCTGTAGACAGGTCCCGCCCCTGTAGACAGGCCCCTCCTCCGGAGACAGGCCCCTCCCCTGTAGACAGGCCCCTCCTCCATAGGCAGGCCCCTCCCCTGTAGACAGGCCCCTCCCCTGTAGACAGGCTCCTCCTCCAGAGACAGGCCCCTCCTCCGTAGACAGGCCCCTCCCCTGTAGACAGGCCCCTCCCCTGTAGACAGGCACTTTAGGTCTGTGTAGGTTTCCCTCTCCTTATTCGCCACCAATTGATCATAACAGCTGCAATCAAATCCACTTCACCTTAATAAAAATGAACCAGAGAGACTCATTCTATATATTCCAACACCACTTGTCCAAGTGTTGATTATTGATCTGCAAACAGCCTGTGCTTTAGCCTGGTAATGTTAGCTTCATTTCCCCCACTTCAAATTTCAGTAACAGCCATGTTGCCTACTCCGGAATTGCCCTAGCAGAACGAGATGATAGTGGACAGGCCAGAAAATCTCTCCTGGGTCAACAATTCATCATGATGGAAATTGCAGAGGCTCAAGCATGTTCAGTGAGCAGCTAACAACCCATGCATTTCTCTCCAGTCAATCACATGCAGTGGGCTCACAGACTCTCTGTTAAATTCAATTCCTTCAGTATGGCTGATAATTATGGTATTGAGCAACTGATTTTGCATAACCACATGACCTAAGCTGATTTGGATGTGATTATTAAGAAAGGGGCATGGCTGTGATTGCAGCTTATTGGCACAGACCCTTAAAGAAATGCCAAGAAAGGGGACCTTCCAGAGGTCTCTTTCTTTCCAGGTGAACCATTTTGCAGCTCCTTATGAAGTGAACAGCAGGTATTTTGTCAGTACCAGAGCCATGGCTACCTTCACTGTTGCACAATTTCCATCCTCTAATTGTGAAGGTTACCAGCAGGTGAGGTCACTGTGCCAAGGGTGTGGACCTTGGTCAGAGCCTTTCTAAGATAGAAACTTCAAGCTGTGTGTTCTTCCTCCTATTTTACCATGGACAATAAACTGTAATATTCTGCCCTACCCTACCCTACCCTATTCTATTCCACTCTATTCTATAGTGTTTTATTGAGTTCCAGAGCATTTGAAGATCTCTGCTAGGGGATGGATGTTCTTGTAATTTTTGCATGCCTTGTTTCTATGTCTCAAAGTGCCACCGTGTGTTTCCTGGGGCAGGGGTTTCATTGTCAGCTTGATTTCTGCTCAGAGCCATGAGTGTCACTGCTCAGAGCCATGGGTGTGTTACTGTGTCATTTAGACCAGGATGATGGAGCCACTCAGAGCTAATACCCTTTAAGTAGGGAGGCATTGTGGTACCACAATGAAGGCAGATGTTGCTTGCACTTCTAAGTGGCCTCAACACACTGAGATGGGTGAGGGAAGAGCACACACTTAGCATGTGCAAGACCGTGGGATCTGTCTTGATCAATACAAAGACACACATGGAGCACACACAATATACACTAATACACACACCACACACATATACTAACACACATACTCACATACAACTGTTGAGCAATGAATTTATCTTAACAACACATATTAATTAAAAACACTTAGAAATTACAGACAATTATAAAATGACTTTTCCAGAGGTGGCTAGTGTTTTTCTACTTTAGCATTTCTGTCCATGCACATCTACTCTGCACAGCCATGTAGGAGACGAGTTAAACTCATATAGTAGAGATATCCTACTTTGTGCTGGATACATTTCTAATTAAAAGAAATAGGGAATCTGTGTGCAATTATTCTTAATATACTTGTTAAGAACCTGTAGTTTGCCAGGCATGGCAAGTCGTGAATAAGCCAGGGGGATTTTATTGAGACACTCATTCTGGTGGAAGTGCAAAGGGAACAGAAAACTAAAAACCAGGCTAGGCACAGTAGTTATCCCAGTACTTGGGGGTGGGGTGGGGGCTGAGGCTGGAAAATCAAGAGTTCCAGGCCAATCTTGGCTACACAATGTGATAGTGTCTCAGACAAACAATCCAGAAAGAGGGAAGAAAGAATAAACTGGAAGGGAGACATATACAATGGAAGCACAAGTTAATGTGAAAATGATGCCGTCTTCATTAAGGAGTGGCTAGAACAGCAAAGCACACCAGACAAGGGAAGAACCTAGAGGAACATTCCAGAGAGTGGCTGCTAATGTGAAAGCTCAAAGAGGAGCCTGAGCTAGGGCTGTACTCAGTGGGTAGAGCGCTTGCTCGGCATGCAGAAAACTGGCTTCAGTTCCTGGTGCCTCAAACAGAATGGTGCAAGCCTGTATTCCGAGTGTAGGTGGAAGCATGTTGAAGGTCATCTTTGAGTACATAGGGAGTTTGAGGCCAGCCTGGACTACATGATGTCCTGTCTCATAAGCAAATTAAATCAACTTAAAAATGAAGAGGGGATCAGACAAGCAGGTTGGGAGATCAAGAAAGTGTCAGCTACACGGTTTGGGGAGGGGAAGGGAGGTATTGGATGAGATTTCAGAGGGATCAGAAGAAGCAGCTGTTTTTCTAAAAAATCTTTAATATGTATGGTCAAAGCCATTGTAAAGTTTTAAGTAGGAGGAAACAAAAATGAACTTGTAATTTGAAACCCCAAACTCTGGCTGTCTGCCAGGCATGGTGGAATATGCCTTTAATCCCTGCACTTGGGAGGCAGAGGCGAGCGGATCTCTGAGTTTGGGACCAGCCTGGTCTACAGAACAAGTTCCATAGCTAGGGCTACACAGAGAAACCCTGTCTCAAAAAGCAAAACAAAAAAGTCTGGCTGTCCTGTGACAATGGATGGTGGAGAAAGAGGTATGTCTAGGGATGCCACTCAAGAGTCCGTCTTTTAAACAGTCCCTGAGAAAGATAGCTTTGACTTGAACCTGGGATTCGGGGCATTGCCCCTGCAAGTTTATTCGCCTCACCTAGGAGTCCTTTCTTGCTCCATAGGTAACTGACCTGGAGGGAGAGCCTAGAGAAAAACAGGCTCCTGGGAGGACCTTGAGTGTTGGAGTCAGGTGTGAGATAGCTCACGCCTTTGGATACTAGCAAGAAGACTAACTCTGGGAAGGAGGAGGATAGAAACAACAACAAAAAAATGTGAGCAGAGGACAAGGAAGTTGAAGGGAACAAGAAAATGTCACAGAAGAAAGCAGAAAATGAGCTGTTGTGTGGTTCGTGTATATGATCTTGCCGAGAAGGATTTCTGTGGACTGCTACCTAAGACCACTCCCACTCACTTAATGTATCAGCACTTTGTCATTAGTAAGAATTAGCTAATTGTTAGGGTTGTGAAAAAGATTAGTGTTTTCTTACCATGTAAGGGCTGTATCAGCTCAGCTGTGGTAAGGTCTTATTAAAATATGAAAATTAGCAGCCCAGGGTCTCTGGCAAGTGTTGTTACACAAAGTAGCAAGATGCCATCTCAGAACCAATCCATTCTTGGTGATCACACATGAAGGACCCGGTCTAGGCTCTCCTGCAGATACTTAGCCCTCAACTGAAGCCAATTATAAGTAGAGAATCTGACTTTGCTGCTATCTTACGGCTTATTTTCATATCTTTCCTCTTAATTATTCTCTTTATCTGTCTTCCTGTACTGGGGATTATAGTTCAGAATGTCAGACAGATGCCTTCTAGTGATAAACAAACAGAAATGCGTTTTTTTACCTGAATGTAGAAACTGGGAAAAACTTATATTTGTGGAAGAAGTACTTGATGGAGAGAGAAAGTCTGAGACCTGATTTGAACTCTGGGTCTGAACTCCCCCTGCCATCTTGTCAGTGGGCACACTCCCAGTGTTGCCATCTGAGGACATGAGGTGGGGTCACCTCCTGCAGAGCCGCCATGAGCAATAGATGTGACACATGAAAGCATGTGTATATGTGTGTAACAGGGGAAGTGGAAGCAACCAGGGCAACAGAAGGGACGGGAAGGGGATGGGAGGGGCTATATGAAGGGCATGCTCAATGTAAGTCTATACTGAAATGAGTGAATTTATTTATTTTTTTTAAATTTATTATATTTGTGTTTTAATTTTACACATCAGCCATGGGTTCCCCTGTCCTCCCCCCTCCCGCCCCCACCTTCCTCCCAGGCCCTCCCTCCATTCCCATCTCCTCCAGGGCCAAGACTCCCCTGGGGATTCATTTAAACCTGGATTCAGAACAGGCAGTTCCAGTCCCCTCCTTCCAGGCTGAGCAAAGTGTCCCTGTGTAAGCCCAAGGTTTCAAACAGCCAGCTCATGCACTAACGACAGATCCTGGTCCCACAGCCTGGGAGCCTCCCAAGCAGATCAAGCTATTCAATTGTCTCACTTATCCAGAGGGCCTGATCCAGCTGGGGGCTCCACAGCTTTTGGTTCATAATTCATGTGCTTCCATTTGTTTGGCTGTTTGTCCCTGTGCTTTTCCAATCTTGGTCTCAACAATTCACGCTCTTACAGTCCCTCCTCTTTCTCGACAGATACAAAACAATGGGAATAACCTCCTGTGTTCTATCGGACCACTATGGTTTAAAGTTAGATTTCAATAACAACAAAAAACTACAGAAATCCTACAATCTCACGGAAACTGAATAATGCTCAACTGAATCACCAATGGGTTAAGGAAGAAATAAAGAAAGAAATTAAAGACTTCCTAGAGATCAATGAAAATGAATACACCACATTATTGAATCTATCGAATTGAGAGATGAAATCAATAAAATAGAAACAAAGAGAACAATACAAAAAAAAGAGAGGCCTGCACCTGGGTCACAGCTGGGGCACCAGCCACTCAGGGGAAGACCTGCCCAACTGGGCCCCAGGTTCTAGCCATAGGGCAGGACCCCCATCCCCACCAGGAAGGTTTCCCCTCTCCAAGACCCTCTGGTGAACCCTACAACCTCCACGCTCTACCCCCACACCCATCTGCCCAAGACCCCAGCCACTTCCTGAGACTTAGAAACGAGCCCCCAGCTTCCATCCTGCCCCGGAACTCCCATCTGGACCAGAGGTGAGTGCCTGGGGGTTGTAGTCAGAGAGGCAACCACCTCTGGCCACCAACCATCCTGGGAGGACCTGCCCAAATTGGCCCCAGTTTCTGGCCATTCTTCAGGCCCTGTGGGAAGGCTCTCCTTTTCCAAGTCTGCAGGCAGACCCTGCAGTCTCCATACCCTCCCTCCACACCCATTTGCCCAAGACCTCAGCCAATTCCTGAGACTCAGAGACCAGCCCCCAGCTCCCATCCGCCCTGAAACTCCCATCTGCACCAGGGCTCCCCCAGCTACCATCTGCCCCTGAACTCCCATCTGGACCAGAGCTTCCATCCCATCCCGGAAGTCCCATCTGGACAAGAGGAGCTCCCATCTGGATAAGATAAGGAGAATCCAGGGACTTCCTGAGACTCAGAGTCCAGCCCCAAGCTCCTCTCCGGCCAGCATTCTCATCTGGACCAGAGCTCCCATCCATCCCAGAGCTTCCATCTGGACCAGAGAGAGGCTCCCTAAATCTGTCAGCTCTGCCTGGACCAAATACACAGATAAGACCAAGAACGAACCCAAGAGGAGATGGGCAGATGTCAAGGAAGAAGTACATACAACAAAATAAAGAGCAATACAGCATCACCAGAACCTAGCCTTTCTTCAACAGCTAGACCTGAACATCACGGAATAGAAGAAGAAGAAAACAACCTTATAAGTAACATCATGAAGAGGCTAGAGCCCTATATAGAAGAAATCAAAAATAAAGTGGAGCAACAGACAAACAAAAAATGGGAAGAATGCTATAAAAAACTAGAGGAAAGGACAATTAAAGCAGAAGAAAACAATAAGTCCTTGAAAGAAAATCTTGAAAAAGCAAGGGAAACAGTCCAAGACCTGAAGAGGGAAATAGAAAAAATGAAGAAGACACTAGCAGAAGGAATGTTGGAAATAGAAAATCTGAGTAAACAAACAGGGACTTCAGATGCAAGTATAGCCAACAGAATGCAAGAGATGGAAGAGAGGATCTCTGGTGTTGATGATACGTTAGAAGAAATAGATTCATCAGTCAAAGAAAACACTAAAACCAACAAAGTCATGACCAAAAATGTCCAAGAAATTTGGGACACCATGAAAAGACCAAACCTATGAATAATAGGGATAGAGGAAGGAGAAGAATACCAACTCAAAGGCACAGAAAATATATTTAACAAGATCATAGAAGAAAACTTTCCCAACTTAAAGAAGGAAATGCCTATGAAGATACAAGAAGCGTATAGAACACCAAACAGACTAGAACCCCCAAAAAAGTCCCCTTGCCACATAATAATTAAACAACTAAATGTACAGAATAAAGAAAGAATATTAAGGGCAGCAAAGGAAAATGGCCAAATGACTTATAAAGGCAAACCCATCAGAATAACACCCGATTTCTCAATGGAGACTTTGAAAGCCAGAAGGACCTGGACAGATATAATGCAGACACTAAGACACCATGGATGCCAGCCTAGACTAATATACCCAACAAAACTTTCAATCATCATAGATGGAGTGAAGAAGACCTTCCAAGACAAAACCAGATTTAAACAATACTTATCCACAAACCCATCCCTACAGAAAGCACTAGAAGGAAAATTCCAACCTAAGGAAGTCAGATACACCCATGAAAACACAGGCAATAGATAACACCACAGCAGTAAACCTCAAAGAAGAGATGTACACACACACCACCACCAAAAAATAAAAATAATAACAAGAATGAACAATCACTGGTCATTAATATCCCTTAATATCAATGGACTTAACTTACCTATTAAAAAGACACAGACTAACAGAATGGATATGAAAACTGGACCCATCTTTCTGCTGCATACAAGAAACACACCTCAAATTCAAAGACAGATACCTCCTAAGAATAAAAAGCTGGGAAAAGACTTTCCAATCAAATGGTCTTAACAAGCAAGCTGGTGTAGCCATCTTAATATCCAGCAAAATAGACTTCAAACTAAAATCAATCAAAAGAGATGATGAAGGACATTACATACTCATCGCAGGAAAGATCCACCAAGATGAAGTCTCAATTCTGAACATTTATGCCCCAAACACAAGGGCATCCACATATGTAAAAGAACCATTACTAAAGCTTAAATCACATATAAAACCCCACACATTAATAGTGGGAGACTTCAACACCCCACTTTCACCTCTGGACAGATCGGCCAAATTGAAACTTAACAGAGACACAAAGGACTTAACTGATGTTATGGCTCAAATGGACTTGATCGATATCTACAGAACATTCCACCCGAACAAAAAAGAATATACCTTCTTCTCAGCACCCCATGGAACCTTTTATAAAATCGACCACATACTTGGCCACAAAGCAAATCTCAACAGATACAAAATAATTGGAATAACTTCCTGTGTTCTATCGGACCACTACGGTTTAAAGTTAGATTTCAACAACAGAAAAAACTACAGAAATCCTACAATCTCATGGAAACTGAATAATGCTCAACTGAATCAACAATGGGTGAAGGAAGAAATAAAGAAATTAAAGACTTCCTAGAGATCAATGAAAATGAATACACCACATACCCCAAATTATGGGACACTATGAAAGCAGTGCTAAGAGGGAAATTCATAGCACTAAATGCCCACATAAAGAAGCTGGAGAAATCTCACACTAGTGACTTGACAGCACACCTGAAAGCCCTTGAACAGGAAGAAGCAAAGTCTCCCAGGAGGAACAGATGCCAGGAAATTATCAAATTGAGAGCTGAAATCAATAAAAATAGAAATAAAGAGAACAATACAAAGGATTAATGAAACACAGAGTTGGTTCTTTGAGAAGATCAACAAGATAGACAAGCCCTTATCCAAACTAACCAAAAGACAGAGAGAGAGCATCCAAATTAACAAAATCAGAAATGAAAAGGGGGACATAACAACAGACAATGAGGAAATCCAGAGAATCATCAGGTCA
The DNA here is from genome assembly GCF_903995425.1 of Onychomys torridus. Classification (NCBI taxonomy): domain Eukaryota; kingdom Metazoa; phylum Chordata; class Mammalia; order Rodentia; family Cricetidae; genus Onychomys; species Onychomys torridus. The sequence continues at coordinate 128,716,998 of NC_050448.1, forward strand.
TACTTCAAAAACTTCTACTCCACAAAACTGGAAATTCTAAAAGAAATGGATAATTTTCTGGATAGGCACCACATACCTAAGTTAAATCAAGACCAGATAAACCATTTAAATGGTCCAATAACCCCTAAGGAAATAGAATCAGTCATTAACAGTCTCCCAACCAAAAAAAAGCCCAGGACCATATGGTTTCACTGCAGAATTCTACCAGATCTTCAAAGAAGACTTAATACCAATATTCTAAATTGTTCCACACAATAGAAGCAGAAGGAATATTACCAAACTCCTTCTATGAGGCTACAATTACCCTGATTCCTAAACCAAACAAAGATGCAACAAAGAAAGAGAACTACAGACTGATATCCCTCATGAACACTGATGCAAAAATACTCAATAAAATTCTGGCGAACAGACTCCAAGAACACATCAAAACAGTTATTCACCATGATCAAGTAGGCTTCATCCCAGGGATGCAAGGGTGGTTCAACATACGAAAGTCCATCCATGTAATACACCATATAAACAAACTCAAAGAAAAAAAACCACATGATCATCTCACTAGATGCAGAAAAGGCATTTGACAAAATCCGACACCCCTTCATGATAAATGTCTTAGAACAATTAGGAATACAGGGACCATACCTCAACATAATAAAGGCAATTTATAGCAAGCCAACAGCCAACATCAAGTTAAATGGAGAGAAACTCAAAGCAATACCACTCAAATCAGGAACAAGGCAAGGCTGTCCCTTCTCCCCATACTTATTCAATATAGTACTTGAAGTTCTAGCCAGAGCTATAAGACAACATAAGGAGATTAATGGGATACAAATTAGAAAGGAAGAAGTCAAGCTCTCCCTATTTGCAGATGACATGAATATATAAATGAATGACCCCAAAAATTCAACCAAGGAACTGATACAGCTTATAAACACCTTCAGGAACATAGCAGGATACAAGATCAACTGAAAAAAATCAGTAGCCTTCCTATATACATTAGACAAACAGACTGAAAAGGAATTCAGAGATACATCACCCTTTACAATAGCCACAAATGATATAAAATACCTTGGGGTTACTCTAACTAAGCAAGTGTGGGACCTATATGACAAGAACTTTAAGTCCATGAAAAAAAGAAATTGAAGAAGATGTCAGAAAATGGAAAGATCCCCCATGCTCATGGATAGGCAGGATTAACATAGTAAAAATGGCAATCTTACCAAAAGCAATCTGCAGATTCAATGCAATCCCCATCAAAATACCAACACAATTCTTCACAGACCTGGAAAGAATAATACTCAACTTCATATGGAAAAACAAAAAACCCAGGATAGCCAAAAGAATCCTGTACAATAAAACAACCTCTGGAGGTATCACAATCCCCGACTTAAAGCTCTACTATAGAGCTGCCGTAATAAAAAACAGCTTGGTACTGGCATAAAAACGGACATGTGGACCAATAGAATCGAATTGAAGACTCTGACATTAACCCGCACACCTATGAACATATAATTTTTGACAAAGAAGCCAAAAATGTACAATGGAAAGAAAGAAAGCTTCTTCAACAAATGATGCTGGCATAACTGGATGTCAATGTGTAGAAGGCTGCAAATAGATCCATATCTGTCACCGTGCACAAAACTTAAGTCCAAGTGGATCAAAGACCTCAACATAAATCCAGTTTCTCTGAACCTGATAGAAGAGTGAATTTAAGTAATAATGAAGTGCCTTGGGCCCAGCAAATACTCCTTTTCTTCTCTCTTGCTTTTTGTGCTTGGTCTACACGTCCAGTGCAACACTCTTGGAGTGAAGACCAGTCCTTATGTAGTGAAACTCAAATGCTCCAGGGCTCTTCTAGCTCTTGTCACCTGCCCTGATGTCCAAAAAACCCTGTGGACATCTTTTGGTGGAACTATATTCAAGCTGGGAACTCCCTGACTACGGTCTGGAGCTGCCAGGCTGGTGAAGGGCGGTGTAAATGATCATACCTCGTAGACTTTTTTACATACTCGTCCTTACTTCTGTGCTTCCTTTTTGACCTTTGCGGATGGAATAGGTAATGAATGTCTTCTTCAGGTGACAAGTAGTGACACACCAAGAGCTACGTCAGCGTCACTGGCTGTACGTCATTGGCATTGGCTGTATGTTAGCATCACTGGCTGTGCTGAGCTGTCTTGTCCCTCCTCCCTGACAGTACTGAGGGAAGGAAGGTACACTTCCAGTCACAGGTAAAGAGGAGGATCACCAGGGGTGTGCACAGCTATTGCTGACTCAACTAGTTATGGGATTGTCTAGAAGTGGAGTCAGAAATAGTTTAAGCCCCGTGGTGGTTTGGATGATAGTCCCGCACAGGCTGGGGTGTTTGAACACTTGGTCTCCAGCAGGTGGTGCTGTTTTGGAAGTCACAGAACCATTAGGAAGCTTGCTGATAGATGCCACTGTGTGTCCATGTGTGGCGTGTGAATGGTGTGTGTGTGGGTGTGCACGCACGCGTGTGTGTTTGTGTGTGTGTGCCTATATATGTGCGTGTGCGCACGCATGTACATGGTTTTGAGGTTTCGTGGCCAGCCCGCACCTCTGTTCCTGCTCTGCTCCCACGGCACATGGGCCTCCTGCTCCTGACCCTTGTCTTCTGGCCACGCGGAACTCTACCCTGTCTGGAACCGTGAGCCAAAATAGTGTTTTCCCCCTTAAGTTGCTTTGTCAGTGTTTATACAGCAGCAGAAATGAAACTAAGACAGTCGACAAATCCTTGCAAGCCTTTGTCTGACCTCCAGACACAGAAAATGTTCAGAAGGAGTTAGCTGTGAAATATCCAGGTCTTTTTCTTTCCTATTTGGTGTTGTTTTTATGATGGAGTGAACTTCAGACTCCCTTATCCTGTCACTTTGGCTGTTAACACTTCCCATCTGTGTAGTTATCTGATTGCTGATCCTCCTTCCTGGTCAGAAGTGGGATTGA